>NC_054882.1:43876191-43977265 GCF_018320785.1 Cheilinus undulatus | reverse complement strand
ATAGCTCAGTATGTAGGCTAGATAGCTCAGTATGTATGCTAGATAGCTCAGTATATATGCTACATAGCTCAGTATGTAGGCTACATAGCTCAGTATGTATGCTACATAGCTCAGTATGTATGCTACATAGCTCAGTATGTATGCTACATAGCTCAGTATGTAGGCTAGATAGCTCAGTATGTATGCTAGATAGCTCAGTATGTATGCTACATAGCTCAGTATGTAGGCTACATAGCTCAGTATGTATGCTAGATAGCTCAGTATGTAGGCTAGATAGCTCAGTATGTAGGCTACATAGCTCAGTATGTATGCTACATAGCTCAGTATGTATGCTACATAGCTCAGTATGTAGGCTAGATAGCTCAGTATGTATGCTACATAGCTCAGTATGTATGCTACATAGCTCAGTATGTAGGCTAGATAGCTCAGTATGTATGCTACATAGCTCAGTATGTATGCTACATAGCTCAGTATGTATGCTACATAGCTCAGTATGTAGGCTACATAGCTCAGTATGTATGCTACATAGCTCAGTATGTATGCTACATAGCTCAGTATGTATGCTACATAGCTCAGTCTGTAGGCTACGTAGCTCATTATGTATGCTACATAGCTCAGTTCGTATGCTACATAGCTCAGTATGTATGCTAGATAGCTCAGTATATATGCTACATAGCTCAGTATGTATGCTACATAGCTCAGTATGTTGACTACATAGCTCAGTATGTATGCCACATAGCTCAGTATGTATGCTACATAGCTCAGTATGTAGACTACATAGCTCAGTATGTATGCCACATAGCTCAGTATGTATGCTACATAGCTCAGTATGTAGACTACATAGCTCAGTATGTATGCTACATAGCTCAGACACAAAATGGCGACCGCTCTTTGGTAAACCAGTGCCTGACACACAGAAGGGTTGTTGTCTTTCTTCTCTACTCAGTCGCCTCTGTCTTGTCCATGAATTCCTGGCGATCATCTAGCAACTGCAGCGCGGTGGACCCTCCTCTGCCCACTGGCAGCTGGGATGGTTTGATTCCCCAAATGAAGAAAGCAGTAGGGGAGAGTGGGAGGGTTGTGCCAACGGGGAAGTAGTGCCTCCCCTTGTTTATCGATAACCATAGCAGAAATTGGTCATGTGACCACATGTTTTTAAGAGCCATCCATTTTACTCATCCTGCGTAAAAGAGGAACACATGGTATGAGAGGTACGCACATTTTAGCTCAAAACACTGTTTTTGCCTTTCAAAGTAAAATTTCTATGATCAAGGTTTTTGATTGTTGTGTCTGAACAATTCTAGACAAGTCTGAAAGCGTTTCACATGTTTTAGTGCTTTAGCAGGCTACAGTGAGTCTATACAGTCAGCATGATGTTAGCTCTGAACTGCTGCGTCATGCTAGTTTGTCATGATGGTGGGGCTGGGGTGAGCTGTGCTGGTGGCACACCCACAAACCCAGACCCACATACACACCCACACAACCAGACCCACATACACACAGATCCCCACACCCACACACCCTTTCACCCAGTCACACACACCCTAACAAATCCACACACCTAGAACCCAGCGAGGAAGGGCCAAGAGCAGCTGGAGAAGTGAGGAGATGGGCCTCATCAGTATTTGATTTGTTTAATTTAGCTAACTCTGATTTCAGTTCAGAGTTTACTCTGTTATTAAAGAGCAGTTCATTCAGTTTTTAAGTGGCCTAAGTCACAATAAGATGTTCAGAAACTGGTCTAAATCAGTGTATTCATATTTGTTATATAACTGACAGACAGCCTTATATGTATGTCAACAAGCATCTATTGCCAAAGCCTTTTTGCCTGGAATGATTCACAAATATCATATATTGTGAATTAAGGTTTTTTAAACTAGAAAATATGACTTCTGCCATCAGTTTAATAGGGTGATGATATCTAAATAAACCTTAAATGAGTAATTTTGTATTGACTTTGTCTTGCTTTTATACAGCATTACAGTTTATGAGATTAAAACGTTGTGTTTTACTTCAATAATCCTCAATAATCACTGGCACAATTTACTCCAACATATTCTCCCCAAAGGCACAACTTACCCCGCACCGGGGGCAAGTTGTGCCAAGAGACCACTTTTTTCTGAAAGCTATATTTCTTAAACAGTTTATTTCAGATCTAGAGTTACTGTTCCCAGGGATGCACCACATCCTGAAATATGTGTACGTACTTAAGTTGGAGGCTTTACTGTCATGACCTCACTTTAAAGTAAAAACTGGCAAAACTCACCCCACTCTCCCCTGTTCATGTCTGAAGGATGGATGATGTCAGACTGCTTTAAAGTCCTTCACACTGAGACCATTTATGACTGAATCTATAGTGGGAGCTCTGTGTTGGAGGTACTCGTGATTTTATGGACCAGTTTAGTCCCTTACACTGCTGCTTTATGAGTCACAGCTACAAATTTGATAACCTTCAATCAACCAATCAATCAACCAATCAATCAACCAATCAGTTTTTATCTTTATGGAGCGTTCAGGCTGTTCAGTCTGGTCCTGTCTTGTAAACAGGGACATCTTATTGGCTGGATGTCAGAGCTAAATAAACACTGTTGTCCACAGATCCACCATGAGAGTTGTAGTGCAGATTGAGAACACGTATCATCAGCCTCAGAGGCCTCTAAATCATTTAAGGAGCATTTCCCATAGCAGGGTCCAAACAGGAGCACTGATTGGGTGAATGAGGTTTGACACCTGAGAGCGTGCTCACAAAGATCCCCTCATTAACACAAACACCTGAGGACCAGATATTTGACCCCAACATCCACGACCCGCTAAACATCAGGATACTCTGACTATGGTTCTCAACTTTAGGGTCCAGACCCTCCAGCTGTTCATAGATGGTGGTTGGTAGGGTCCAGACCCTCCAGCTGTTCATGGATGGTGGTTGGTAGGGTCCAGACCCTCCAGCTGTTCATGGATGGTGGTTGGTAGGGTCCAGACCCTCCAGCTGTTCATGGATGGTGGTTGGTAGGGTCCAGACCCTCCAGCTGTTCATGGATGGTGGCTGGTTGGTAGGGTCCAGACCCTCCAGCTGTTCATGGATGGTGGCTGGTTGGTAGGGTCCAGACCCTCCAGCTGTTCATGGATGGTGGCTGGTAGGGTCCAGACCCTCCAGCTGTTCATGGATGGTGGTTGGTAGGGTCCAGACCCTCCAGCTGTTCATGGATGGTGGTTGGTAGGGTCCAGACCCTCCAGCTGTTCATGGATGGTGGTTGGTAGGGTCCAGACCCTCCAGCTGTTCATGGATGGTGGCTGGTTGGTAGGGTCCAGACCCTCCAGCTGTTCGTGGATGGTGGCTGGTTGGTAGGGTCCAGACCCTCCAGCTGTTCGTGGATGGTGGCTGGTTGGTAGGGTCCAGACCCTCCAGCTGTTCGTGGATGGTGGCTGGTAGGGTCCAGACCCTCCAGCTGTTCATGGATGATGGCTGGTAGGGTCCAGACCCTCCAGCTGTTCATGGATGGGGGTTGGTAGGGTCCTGACCCTCCAGCTGTTCATGGATGGTGGCTGGTCTCCAGCTCATGTTTTGGATGAGGCAGAATGAATGACTTTGTGATGTGGATGTTGGAAGAAGAAACCAGTAGCACATTGTGAAACTTACCAACTCTGCTTAAAGCTCAGTATCTCCTCTAAGAAACACATTACAAATAATCAAATCAACTATCAGGACCTGAACATCCTGTGGGAAAAACCTTATTACTGTTGCTTGGCAACTGTATCAACTAATTGTCCGTGCCTGAATAGCATGAAGAAGACGATATGAGAGAAAGCAATTAGGGGAAATCTCTCACGCTTTTATCTTTTCCTCAAATCTCTTCGTCTCAGCACTTCTGCTGATAGACCACACACCAACCTTCATTCAGTAAACATCCCAGTGTTTGGCAGTCATGACTGGAACTGTTCCTATAGGGTTACAAGTCCCAAGACAGAATTATCTGATCAACATACCATAGCACTAAAAGTAAGGAGGTTGGTGTTTGGTCGATGATTTCATTGTTGTAACGATGCTTACTGGTAATAAATCTAATATGTTGGAAAGCCTGTTTATTTCCCTTTAACATGGTACCACATTTATGGGATAAGCAGCAGAGATCTGCCGATGAAGCTTGTTACCATAACCGCTGATTCTGCCACTGACTCGTCTTTGGTGGACTGGATGATTGAAATCTGCAGAAACAAAGAAATACTGGAAATGTAAATATTCACTGAACAAACAGGAGCCTCACTGGAACAACCATACACAGCCACAACAGCCTGGCTCCTCCCCCTCATGCTGGTCACCAGCCTGGCTCCTCCCCCTCATGCTGGTCACCAGAATGACTCCTCCTCCTCCTCATGCTGGTCACCAGCCTGGCTCCTCCCCCTCATGCTGGTCACCAGAATGACTCCTCCTCCTCCTCATGCTGGTCACCAGCCTGGCTCCTCCCCCTCATGCTGGTCACCAGAATGACTCCTCCTCCTCCTCATGCTGGTCACCAGCCTGGCTCCTCCCCCTCATGCTGGTCACCAGCCTGGCTCCTCCTCCTCATGCTGGTCACCAGCCTGGCTCCTCCTCCTCATGCTGGTCACCAGCCTGGCTCCTCCTCCTCATGCTGGTCACCAGCCTGGCTCCTCCCCCTCATGCTGGTCACCAGAATGACTCCTCCTCCTCCTCATGCTGGTCACCAGCCTGGCTCCTCCTCTTCATGCTGGTCACCAGCCTGGCTCCTCCTCCTCATGCTGGTCACCAGCCTGGCTCCTCCCCCTCATGGTTCTGTCCTAGACTGTGGAGATATGGGGTTGCCACTGGTGGCTCAATCTCATCATTCATTGGCGGTCCGTTCCAGATCGTCTGGACAGAGACCTGTCAGCCATGTTGTCTTGCAATCTTGACTCCAAATCTGTAGAAGACAGCCGATGGTCCTAAGTCCTGACAGGGTGAGGAAACGGTCTTCCTGTGGAGTCGTCTTCTTTGGACGTCCCCTCTGCAGCTCGTCTCTGCTGTTTTAAGGGAGTTGGCCTTCAGGTTGGAGATGGTACTAGGACTCAAAAAATGCTGCGACTTGGTTTTGCAGATCACCAGCTTGAAGTTGCAGAAAGCTGACTGTCAGCACCAGGGTGTACTAGAAGACTGTAGATAGACTGGACAAAGTCTGTACGCCAGCCGTCTGCTTACAATAGGAGGACTCAAACAGCTCTCGGAGGCGATCCAGGGCAGCCTCCATATTGAAATAACAGTCGAACTCTGGATCAACCTAACGGCCCCCCCACTAAGCTCGACTTCCTGTCAGCTAGCTAGCTAGCATTCTGGTTGAGAGATAGGTAGTGTCTGCTTGTCAATCAAATAAGACAAGCCAATCAGCATGAAGTGAGGTTTTTCCTAAAAATAATCTAAACCACTGTGGTAACACCCCCCCCCCCCCACCCCACCCCCACCCCCAACAGTGAGAGCACATGAAGACAGAGCTAATGAGACACGTGTGTTTTTCTGAACCAGGCTGTAGACCAGTTTATTTCCAGTATAAACAGCTTTTAATGTGTGTTGTTAATGGGACTCCCAGTGTTCCTGCAGCCAGCCTCTAGTGGACACTCGCAGAATTGCAATAGCACGTCTGCATTGGCTTCATTTATCATACCGGATGTTGCCACTCGCTGAAACACGAGTCAGTAGCTGTTCTGCATTGGTAGATTTTCATGAACACTACCCACACTCTCAGCTCTGCTGCTCATCCCTCAGATGCATGCTCCTTAAATGTGGCACCAACAGGCTTTCCAACGGAATAAGCTGTACCCTAGCTACCCTGACCCTGACCCTATAGTGCCATTACAACGTTGAAATAATCTAGCAAACACAAAGGTCCGTACTTTAGTGCTAGGTTTATTTTGTTTGTAGGGCCTTTTCTGAGTTATTTTATGTTTTTCTTACTCTTTACCTTGAGCGTTTTGTTTCTTGAGCTTTAAGAAGACATTACTTTCCATTCTGTGTAACCTTCCACTCTCTTCCTCTGTGGTTTTAACCTTGTTTGAGCTTTAGCACAGATGTACATTCAGAAGTTTCAGGGCACACCACCAACCAAAAATGTTATAAAAGACACAAAGTATTCTACTATGTGACGTATTAGAGAGGCGTGAGTGATTATTTTGTTCTGTTTAGTCTTTCAATCATCACCGGGTTTGGCGATGAGCTAGCAGTTCATGCAGTTGGGCAAAAATCTGTCTGAAGTCGTGTAGTCTGGGCCGGACTTAAGAGAGCTGTCCCAGGACAGAGATCTCAGGATGGCCCAAGGCTCTGTCCTTGGTCTGCTCCGAGGTTCCCAGAATGATCCTGGCATTTATTCACTAAGACCGTGACAAAGCTCTAGCTATTATGAACATGTGCAGACCTATTTTCATGTTTCTTCATGAAACAGTTCAAACTGATGTTGCTGTCTGACAGCGATCTATCATTTCTAATTGACCAGGGTGTTGGGGGCTTTTCTTGAATACATAAAGGAGAGGCTTCAGGGAACAAAGGCTGGCAGCCACAGGGTTAAAGTGATGTGAAGGCAGGCTGGGAGGGGGAACAATCATGGTCCAGGGAAACGTGAGTGCCTTTATTCTCAGCTGTATGCTAATCTAATGTCTTTGGATCCCTCCAGACCTCACTGTGAGAGAGTGGAGTGTTTTGCTTACAGGAGCAGAGCTGAGTCCTTTTTGCTGACTGAGACACCAAAGAGCCCAGAGGTGAGACAGGAAGTGGAGAGGTAGATAATCCTCATGATAAAGCCAGGCTGCATCAGCTGAGACTGTTTTAGACGTGAGCGGCGTGGTACTGGAGGGCCACCAGCTCATCAGACGGCCCACTGTGGCGTTTGACCTCACACTGATTAGAGGTTCGATATCCTGATGACTGATGGTTTCCTAAAGAAAGGCTGAATAATGTATGAGTTTACCATCAAGTCCTGGAACCAGAAACAACACATTCATTCAGGCGTTTTTATTCTAATTAGACTCTTCTACCTCACTGCTGATTAGTGTAACCTTGATGTAAATGTTTTAAACTCATGTCTCATGTCTCTAAAAGCCGCCAACACTCAAACGTAACCTGAACAGTGCTGTTGTCAAGTGTCCGCCCCTTCCTGATGTCTTTTCATTTACAGAAACTCTCCAAAAACTCACGAGTTCAACAGATGAGGAATAACAAAGGTGATATCAGAGAAGGGCTCCTATGTTAACATGAACTTGGTCTGCTAAGATGTTTTTGACTGAAACAGCTTTGAATCAGTAAATATGACCTCCTAATGCTGCAGATTCAACACATGAACATTCACACTTCTTCACAGCCTCTAAAATGTTCTGAAGCTCTGATGTGTATAATAATGTGGAACAGTGCATTTAGAGTTTATTATGAATTAAAACAGTTATCATTGGGAGGTTTGTTCAGTAACATCTGGATTAAGGTTGATGACTTTAACATGATACTGGCTGTCTTTGTTTGAACTATTCAGGAAAATCAGAGGAAAATATCATGACCATAATCATTTAGAAGGTGGTGTATTCATGCTGTAGCTTGTTGAACTGTAAAGCCTTTTTCTTTAAAGAGTAGGCGGACTCAAACAGCAGTGAGGTTTTTCCAGAATAAACCAGAAGTTTGGGTGTAACAGTGCAAACACTAAAGTAGAGAAAAAAACTTTATTGACTCTAACTCTGCGGTCCAAAGTCACCTCTGCTCTCTTCAAACACACACACACACACACCTACACACACACACACAGCCCCTCTGCTCCCCCTCCAACAGCTTCTTCACTTCAGCCAGGGCCGCCCATAAGGGGGGCTACAGGGAGAGCCAGCCAACTGGGGCCCATGAAGGTCCAGAACATCACTGTCTATAATAAAGTTATTTTTATCACCATATTTTATATTTAACTCTAATATTCACTTTTCAAAGCAACAGAAAATGAATTTTATGAACTGTACTGTTGGCCACAGGCTCGTCTCCCCTGCCTCAGTAAATACCCCCATCCTCCACTCCTGAATGCGGATTACGTTTGGGTGTGTTGGAGCCTACAGGTAGAGGGAGAGAGCGGCCACGTCTAACAGGGATCATCAGGATGTCTGTAGTCAAATGTGAGACGAGGCTTTGTGTTCTTTGTTGTCAGCAGTGGTTTTGGCCTTGGAACTCTCCCATGATCCCGTTGTTGCCCAGTGTCTTTCTGATGGTTGAGTCATGAACTCTGACCTCCACTTGGTCAGTGAGGCCTGCAGGTCTTTGGATGTGGTTCTGGGTTCTTCTGGGACCTCCTGGATGAGTGTTGGTTGGCCGGCCACTCCTAGGAAGGTTCACCACTGTTCACAGTTTTCTCTATTTGTGGATAATGGCTCTCAGTGTGGTTGGCTGGAGTCCCAAAGCCTAGACTTGGCATTGTAACCCTTTCCAGACCATAAGTCTAAGTTTACCGTACGTGGCTGTCAGACAGGTTCTATTGAAGGGGGTAACCAGCAGGTCTGTCATGGGGCTGGGCGAGCTCAGCTGTCCAAAACATAAAACCTGTGGTTAGTAACAGTTAACAACAGTTAATTCATAGGGTGAGATTTACATGTGTGTGTGCATGGTGCATGTGTGTGTGTGTGTGTGTGTGTGTGTTGGGGGGGTTTGCCTTAATAAATAAAATCATCATTTATGAACGGCTTTTTGTAATTGCTCGGGTTTTCTTTGTCTAATGTTAAACTTATTTGATGATCTGAAACTTTGAAGTCTGACTTTCTGAGGAGAGTTTTCTCTCCTTTCAGGGTTCTCTCGGAGTTCTGCGGGTCCTCAGACATGCTGTTAGGATCACTGATGACTCTCTAACGGCCTGTTGGTGTGAGTATAAGCATGTCAGGTTGTCTCTCTGTCAGCTCTGTGATTGGTTGGTGACCAGACCAGGTGGGCTCCAGCCCCCCGACCCTGACTGGCATCACTGGGATAGAAAATGGATGTCATATTTTTGTGTTCACTGTTTTAGCTGCTGTTGTTTGTCACTGGTTTAGAGTTCACTCCTTATAAAACTTTAAAGAAAGCCCCTCTGGTCTCTGTTATAATGGGCTAAAGAAGAATTAAACATGACAATGATCACATCAGTCCTGTCTCCGTGTGTTGCTGACGTGGTTAAAGCTGTCGGGGTTTCAGCCTCACAGTGAGCAGAGGGGATCAGGTGATGCTGGCTCAGATCAAAGCCAGGTGGACAAACAGGAGGCTAAATGTGCTGATGTGCTCCACTTCAGCAGCTCCTCGCTCTGCGATGTTGTGGATCTAAGCACTGTTAGGATTTGGATGCCTCGTGGCTCTGCTGACTTCTGTGTGTGTTCAGGATATCTGGACACCTTTAAATAGAGTCACCTAAACTGGTTTAAAGCTGAGAGTTCAGCATCAGCAGCAGGAAAGTGCAGAGACAGAGATGTTGGTCAGCTCAACACAAAACAGGACCTGACACAGAGAGGATAAATACTGACATGTTTCATAAACCCTTCCTTTAATGCAGGGGTGTCAAACTCAAGGCCTGGGGGCCAAATCCGGCCCGTAGTACAGTTAAACCTGGCCTGCGGGATCATGTCTTTATTTTATTATAACTGGCCCGCCAGTCTGAGGTCTGCAGATTCCCTCCACAATAAACATGTAAATTTAACCCTGACGATTTAAAATATCCTTGTTAAGTCAGAAAAAGGTGAAAAGGTAAAAACTGAAAACGATCTAAAAAAAAGTCAGGAATGTGGGGAAAAAATGTTTGTTTTCATTTCATATTTTCAATTTTGCATCTCAGAATAACGACGTAAACTATGGTTTGACTTTTTATTCCATATCTTAACCTGGAGCTTCTTCTGCTCCAGTATCCTCCATCCGTGTTTCTAACAGCCTTTTCTCTGCGTCCAGATTCTGCGGATTCAGCCGTCAGAGCGACTCATGCAGTAACACAGCTACGGGAAGCCAACAGGACCAGAATTCAGCCGTCTCCTCTGATACCCAAACCAACCAGCCGGCCTACAACTCTGCAAACATCAACTCTCCTTCAAACAGTTCACCTCGTCTGTCTGCTTCTGGGTCCTACCACAAACCCCCACAGCTAACAACCGGAGCAGTTAGAAGTACCTGTGGACCCGTGATCCTTCATGATGTCAGTGTTTGTTACCGTACATCTGCACAGGCTAAACAAAGTCTGAATGCACTCAGATGGACTACTGTTGATTCTAAATTTCACCCCCCCCCAAAAAAAAATACTGAAGAGCCAATTCCCCTCATACTATAAACCAGAGTTTATGACATGAGACTTTCTTTGTTTTACTTTTCTGTATTTTATAGCCTTTAGCAGGCTAGTCAATACCTGGGGGAGGGCCAACCAAACCGGGGGCGGTGCTTACTCCCCATGTGAGGTCACTAAGGATAAAATCTGAGAACGGATTTTCTGAAAGGTGGCGAAAGAGAGAGGGGAGGAAATGGAATTTTCTGGTACTTGAGCAGACATCTCATTTCACTCCTGGTTGGTTCGCTGCATTATTTCTGTCACTTATTAGAGGATGACTCGTTTTTGCTCTAGTCTGAAAACGGCGTGCAGTAAGAGAGAGGAGATGTTAGAAAACAGAACATCAGAAAGATCTGAGATCTTTGCAAACAAAGATCCACTAAACAGAGGGAGCGCACACTCCCACACAAAGATGGATGATCTAAGAGTGATGATGATGATGATGATGACGCTCTGTAACAGAATCAGAGGGATTCCCTCACCTCCTCCTCCAGGTTTCACACTTCAGCAGGTATTACAGCCCTCTGCTGCTGTTTGCATCAGCTCATAGTCTCACAGATGGCCGACATCTTTTTACAGTGCCCCCCCCCCCCGCCTTAATTATATGGAAACTTTATCTTCCGCTGAGAGAACATGTGTTTTTTCTTTCACTGCCTCTAGTTACAGCAGCGTTTAAAGCACAGAGATAAAGAAAATCAAAAGGCTTTTTTATTTGCACATTTACATATAAGGCGTGGGGGGGGGATCAAGGGAAGTAGAATGAATATGATTATGTTGGTGACATATCAACAGAAAAGGCTATCTCACTAACCCAGATCTTTCCAGTTACATCTGACTTTTTCCACACTAGCATGAGTGGCTGATTAAAATGTAATCCAGTTCTCTGGTGTGGGGGTGGGCTGGGAAATGTTTAAATTATGGAAAAGAGTCAAAACTGACAGGATTGTTCAGTTTGAAAAGCATGGAACCATTTTGGCCTGCGACAAATCTAAGGTGGCTTTCACACTCGGCCCCGGATCCGAGTGCATTTGAGCCCAAAGTCCGGTTCGTTTGGGTAGAATGGACTCTGGCTCGGTTCGGATGAGATGTGAATGCAACCGCGCTCGGATACGGGACAGAGCACCGTATCAGCTTTACAACATCATCTTAAAAACTAAACTTCTTTCAACAGCGCGGCAGTTTGTTCACATTTTTCCTCAATAAAAAGTGGAAATCATCAGAATCCAACCAATAAACGGTCTGTTGTGACTCACCTTACAGATGAACACTAGGTGGAGTCAGTGAGAGGAGGTGCAAAGGAAATAAAAGTCTCCTGTGACCTCATAAACCGCTGTATCTGTGCAGTGCGAGCCCATTTAACCCTCTGAGCTGTAGTAGATGTCCAGATACGAAGAGAGAAGTTTCTGGCATCTTAAAGTGATTTTAATCCTTTAATCCTTTAATTCCTTGGGTTTCTTGAAAGGCGCTATATAAATTCAAGATATTATTAATCATCCATGGCTGCAGGATGGACTTTTTGCCGGGTTAAAACAAAAACAATCTTTGCTCAGGTCATGACTCCAGTGGTTGCCATGGTAGCTTCTTCTTCTTTCTCCTCCTTGGCGGGGTTGTAAAACCAGCTACATGCATACTTCCACCTGCTGTTTCAGACAGAGTAAATATGCAAGTGGGCCCTGGCACGGATCGATGTTGCTAGTCCGAAAGCAAGCCGGGGAGGGAGGGGGAGGGGGAGGAATTGCACCGTGGTGCGGTTCAGAACAACTGGGCCTAATGTGAAAGTGCCCTAAGATCTCTTCTTAGGTGGGACTGTCCGATCTGTTCATCACTCAGGAATGACTTTCAGATTTCTGTGTGGGAGTTTGATCTGATCCAGAATCATCAGTAGAGATGAGTGGCTTCAGCCCGAAAGGTACAATTAAATACTATTATTATCACTATTACTATTACTATTACTACTACTATTACTATTACTACTACTATTATTATCACTATTACTATTACTATTACTACTACTATTACTATTACTATTACTACTGCTATTACTATTACTACTACTATTACTACTACTATTACTATTACTACTACTATTACTATTACTACTACTATTACTATTACTATTACTATTAAAGTTTCATCTTTAAAGATGACTCCTGACATTTGATCTATGATAAGTCGTTCATTAAACATGAACAATTCTGCAACCAACGGCCAATTTCAGGAAGGGAGCTCAAAAAACTCAGAGACTAAAATACTGTCAACAAAAATATAATATAAAATCAGTGGTTGCATAAATGTTCACCCTCCTTCAAAATGACTGAGCTAACCCACCAGAGGACCAGACAGCTGCTGATAGTAGGCTAACACTTAGAGAAATAGGAATCAGCTGAGGTCAGTGAATGTGTCTCAGTGATTGTAGTATATAGACACCTGAGCCTGGAAGGTCCAGTCACCTGTCAATCAGTATTCTTGGCTACCATCACACCATAAAGACAAAAGAACACTCAGAGAAAAGGTGACTGAAAAGTCTAAGTCAGAGGATAGAGTCAGAAATATCTCCAAGTCTCTGAACATCCCCCAGAGTTCAGTTAAATCATCATGAAGAAATGAAGGAATATGTCACATGTGTAAATCTGCCTAGATCAGACCGTCCTCACACACTGAGTGGGCGTGCAAGAAGGAGACTAGTGAGAGAGGACACCAAGACACCTATGACTGCTCTGAAGGAGCTCCAAGCTTCAGCAGCTGAGATGGAGAGACTCTGCAGACAACAACTGTTGGCCGGGTTCTTCACCAGTCAGAGCTTTATGGGAGAGTGGCAAAGAGAAAGACACTGTTGAAGAAAACTCAGATTCAATCTGGACTAGAGTTCACCAGAAGGACTGTGGGAGACTCCATGGTCAAGAGGAAGAAAGGTCTTTGGTCTGATGAGACCAGAATGGAGCTTTGAGACCATCAGACAAGACGCCAAACACTGACATCACCACAAACACACCATCCCCACTGTGGAGCACACTGGTGGCAGCATCATGCTGTGGGGATGCTTCTCAGCAGCATCATGCTGTGAGGATGCTTCTCAGCAGCATCGTGCTGTGGGGATGCTTCCCAGCATTCTGTCCTTGAAAACTTGTAAAAGTAGAATGATGATGATGATGATGATGATGATGATGATGATGGGTAAAATGAATGCAAAAAAATCTAGGAAAATCCTGGAGGACAGCCTTTCACAGTCTGAATGAGAACTTTGGCTTGAGAGAAGATTTATTTTCCAGTCAGACAATGAGCCGAAGCATCCAGAGAAAGCTGCACAGAAATGGTTTAGAGACAACAAGGAGAATGTTCTGGAGTGGCCGAGTCAAAGCCCAGACCTCAGTCCTATAGGGGCTTAGAGTCTGGACTTTAAAGGGCTGTTCATGAATGGTCCTGGTGTAACCTGGCAGAGCTGGATCAGTTTATGAAAGCAGAATGGAGTAAGACCGCAGAGTCCAGATGTTTGATCCTGATTGGTTCCTATCCACTAGGGGTGGGAATCACTAGTGGCCCCATGATACCATATTATCACCATAGTTGGTCCATGACTCCATATTGTTGTGATTTTAAACATTTTGCGATACAGTAAGTATTGCACTTCAATATATTGCTATCTTTACCATTTTTTCACCTGTTCAGCTTATTCAGCATTAGTCTTGCCCTCATGTTTGTTGTATTTCTGCAGTGTTTTATTTTCATGTAGAACTTCTTCCAGACCTCATGTGTCGTGTCTCATTCATGCCCTGCCTGCATCCCTACTGTCCTTCCCCTGGTGCTGCCGTGTTTGTTGTTCTTCCTCCTGCTCTATGACCGTCACCTCTGCAGACCTCACTGAACAAACTATTGATTTAATTTTTTTCCATTATCATAGACTTCTGTTCATATTTGCAATTAATTTGATAAAAATCGATAATTGGTGGACGAGACGATATATGACCAGACAAAATACCACGATACTATGCTGTATCTTTTTTTTCTCCCACTCCTACTATCCACACAGACTCAGAGCTGAGACTGCAGACAGAGGAGACTCTACTAAACACTGACTAGAGGGAGGAGTATTAATTTACCTTTTATTTCATTGTCAGTGTGATGTAGAAGTCTGTAATCAGTTGAACATTAAAGAAGTTTATTTGTGTATTTTTGGTTGAAAAAGCCAAATCATGTAGACCAGGATGGATTGTTAAATTATTAAAAGGATAAAAGGTCCATAGACACTGTATGTCAGTATGGTACACTATGTTGCCAAAAGTATTCACTCACCCATCCAAATGATTTAAATCAGGTGTTCCAGTCACTTCCATGTCCACAGGTGTATAAAATCATCACCTAGGCATGCAGACTGTTTCTACAAACATCAGTGAAAGAATGGCTCGCTCTCAGGAGCTCAGTGAATTCCAGCGTGGTACTGTGATAGGATGCCACCTGTGCAACAAGTCCAGTGGTGAAATTTCCTGGCTCCTAAATATTCCACAGTCAGCTGTCAGTGGTATTAGAACAAAGTGGAAGCCATTGGGAACCACAGCAACTCAGCCACCAAGTGGTAGACCACGTAAAATGACGGAGCGGGGTCAGAGGATGCTGAGGTCATAGTGTGCAGAGGTCACCAACTTTCTGCAGAGTCAATGGCTACAGACCTCCAAACTTCATCTGGCCTTCAGATTAGCTCAAGAACAGTGGTAGAGAGCTTCATGAATGGGTTTCCATGGTAACAGCTGCATCCAAGCCATACATCACCAAGGTCAATGCAAAGCGTGGATGCAGTGGTGTAAAGCACGCCGCCACTGGACTCTAGAGCAGTGGAGACGCCTTCTCTGGAGTGACCAATGGCGCTTCTTCATCTGGCAATCTGATGGACCAGTCTGGGTTTGGTGGTTGCCAGGAGAACGGTACTTGTCTGACTGCATTGTGCCAAGTGTATCAAGGAACGAGACACAGAATGCTGGACACAACTGCAGGACACGGCGAGGTTCAGGCAAAAATCAGTTTCATGGGAAATCAGAGTCGGTACACGGGTAGGCAGTCAAACGCCAGCAGAGGTACCAAAATCAGCAGGCTAAGGCAAGGGTCCAAAAAACACAAACAAGGTCGAGATGAGAAAGCTAAGACTATGAAAACAAAGCTCTGGGACGAGGACTATGAAGTGCAACGAACTAGCAGAGAACAAGTGAAAACCGGGTGCTAACATACTGTGGCTAATGAGTGCTAATAGTAAATAGCTGTGGTGATACATGACAGAGGAAGCAAAACTGACGTGCAGACAAGGGGGTGCGTGATCACCAAAATAAAACCGGAAGTGATGAAACTGAGATGTGAGTGTGCAGAAAGTGAAAGAAAGTAAAGAAAGCAAGAAGCAGAGGAAGACAGAGAGTGACCAGACAGAAAAAGAGCAGAAAGTGACAGACAGCAGACATGACAGAGTGTAAAGTTTGGTGGAGGGGGGATTATGGTGTGGGCTTGTTTTTCAGGAGCTGGGCTTGGCCCCTTAGTTCCAGTCAAAGGAACTCTGAGTGCTTCAGCATACCAAGAGATTCTGGACAATTCCATGCTACCAACTCTGTGGGAACAGTTTGGGGATGGCCCCTTCCTGTTCCAACATGACTGTGCACCAGTGCACAAAGCAAGGTCCATAAAGACATGGAGGAGAGAGTTTGGTGTGGATCAACTTGATTGGCCTGCACAGAGTCCTGACCTCAACCCCATAGAACACCTTTGGGATGAATTAGAGTGGAGACTGAGAGCCAGGCCTTCTGGTCCAACATCAGTGTGTGACCTCACCAATGAGCTTCTGGAAGAATGGTCAAAAATTCCCATAAACACACTCATAAACACACTCCTAAACACACTCCTAAACACACTCATAAACACACTCATAAACACACTCATAAACACACTCCTGAACACACTCCTGAACACACTCCTAAACACACTCCTGAACACACTCCTAAACACACTCCTGAACACACTCCTAAACACACTCATAAACACACTCCTAAACACACTCCTGAACACACTCCTAAACACACTCCTGAACACACTCATAAACACACTCATAAACACACTCCTAAACACACTCCTGAACACACTCCTAAACACACTCCTGAACACACTCCTGAACACACTCCTAAACACACTCCTAAACACACTCCTGAACACACTCCTAAACACACTCATAAACACACTCCTGAACACACTCCTAAACACACTCCTGAACACACTCATAAACACACTCCTAAACACACTCCTGAACACACTCATAAACACACTCATAAACACACTCCTAAACACACTCCTGAACACACTCCTAAACACACTCCTGAACACACTCCTGAACACACTCCTAAACACACTCCTGAACACACTCATAAACACACTCCTAAACACACTCCTGAACACACTCCTAAACACACTCCTGAACACACTCCTGAACACACTCCTAAACACACTCCTGAACACACTCATAAACACACTCCTAAACACACTCCTGAACACACTCATAAACACACTCATAAACACACTCCTGAACACACTCCTAAACACACTCCTAAACACACTCCTGAACACACTCATAAACACACTCATAAACACACTCCTGAACACACTCATAAACACACTCATAAACACACTCCTGAACACACTCCTGAACACACTCATAAACACACTCCTAAACACACTCATAAACACACTCATAAACACACTCCTGAACACACTCATAAACACACTCATAAACACACTCATAAACACACTCATAAACACACTCCTGAACACACTCATAAACACACTCCTAAACACACTCCTAAACACACTCATAAACACACTCATAAACACACTCCTAAACACACTCATAAACACACTCATAAACACACTCATAAACACACTCATAAACACACTCCTGAACACACTCCTAAACACACTCCTAAACACACTCCTGAACACACTCCTAAACACACTCATAAACACACTCATAAACACACTCCTGAACACACTCCTAAACACACTCATAAACACACTCCTAAACACACTCCTGAACACACTCCTAAACACACTCCTGAACACACTCATAAACACACTCCTAAACACACTCCTGAACACACTCATAAACACACTCCTGAACACACTCATAAACACACTCCTAAACACACTCCTGAACACACTCATAAACACACTCCTAAACACACTCCTAAACACACTCCTAAACACACTCATAAACACACTCCTGAACACACTCCTAAACACACTCCTAAACACACTCCTGAACACACTCATAAACACACTCATAAACACACTCCTAAACACACTCCTAAACACACTCATAAACACACTCCTAAACACACTCCTGAACACACTCCTAAACACACTCATAAACACACTCCTAAACACACTCCTGAACACACTCATAAACACACTCCTAAACACACTCCTGAACACACTCATAAACACACTCCTAAACACACTCCTAAACACACTCCTAAACACACTCATAAACACACTCCTAAACACACTCCTGAACACACTCCTAAACACACTCCTGAACACACTCATAAACACACTCATAAACACACTCCTGAACACACTCCTAAACACACTCCTAAACACACTCATAAACACACTCATAAACACACTCCTGAACACACTCCTAAACACACTCCTGAACACACTCATAAACACACTCCTGAACACACTCATAAACACACTCATAAACACACTCCTGAACACACTCCTAAACACACTCCTGAACACACTCATAAACACACTCATAAACACACTCCTGAACACACTCATAAACACACTCCTAAACACACTCCTGAACACACTCATAAACACACTCCTAAACACACTCCTAAACACACTCATAAACACACTCCTAAACACACTCATAAACACACTCATAAACACACTCCTAAACACACTCCTAAACACACTCCTGAACACACTCATAAACACACTCCTAAACACACTCCTGAACACACTCCTAAACACACTCCTAAACACACTCCTGAACACACTCATAAACACACTCATAAACACACTCCTGAACACACTCATAAACACACTCATAAACACACTCATAAACACACTCATAAACACACTCCTGAACACACTCATAAACACACTCATAAACACACTCCTGAACACACTCATAAACACACTCCTAAACACACTCATAAACACACTCATAAACACACTCCTAAACACACTCCTGAACACACTCATAAACACACTCATAAACACACTCCTAAACACACTCATAAACACACTCATAAACACACTCCTGAACACACTCATAAACACACTCCTAAACACACTCCTGAACACACTCATAAACACACTCATAAACACACTCCTGAACACACTCATAAACACACTCATAAACACACTCCTAAACTCACTCCTAAACACACTCATAAACACACTCCTAAACACACTCCTAAACACACTCCTGAACACACTCATAAACACACTCATAAACACACTCCTGAACACACTCATAAACACACTCATAAACACACTCATAAACACACTCCTAAACACACTCCTGAACACACTCATAAACACACTCATAAACACACTCATAAACACACTCCTAAACACACTCCTAAACACACTCATAAACACACTCCTGAACACACTCATAAACACACTCATAAACACACTCATAAACACACTCATAAACACACTCATAAACACACTCATAAACACACTCCTGAACACACTCATAAACACACTCATAAACACACTCCTAAACACACTCATAAACACACTCATAAACACACTCCTGAACACACTCATAAACACACTCCTAAACACACTCCTGAACACACTCATAAACACACTCATAAACACACTCCTGAACACACTCATAAACACACTCATAAACACACTCCTAAACTCACTCCTAAACACACTCATAAACACACTCCTAAACACACTCCTAAACACACTCCTGAACACAC
The DNA here is from genome assembly GCF_018320785.1 of Cheilinus undulatus. Lineage (NCBI taxonomy): Eukaryota > Metazoa > Chordata > Actinopteri > Labriformes > Labridae > Cheilinus > Cheilinus undulatus. The sequence goes on along the minus strand of NC_054882.1, from coordinate 43,958,013 downwards.
TCATAAACACACTCCTGAACACACTCATAAACACACTCATAAACACACTCATAAACACACTCCTAAACACACTCCTAAACACACTCCTGAACACACTCATAAACACACTCCTAAACACACTCCTGAACACACTCATAAACACACTCATAAACACACTCATAAACACACTCCTAAACACACTCCTGAACACACTCATAAACACACTCATAAACACACTCATAAACACACTCATAAACACACTCCTAAACACACTCATAAACACACTCATAAACACACTCCTGAACACACTCATAAACACACTCCTAAACACACTCATAAACACACTCCTAAACACACTCATAAACACACTCATAAACACACTCCTAAACACACTCCTGAACACACTCATAAACACACTCATAAACACACTCATAAACACACTCCTAAACACACTCATAAACACACTCATAAACACACTCATAAACACACTCATAAACACACTCCTAAACACACTCCTGAACACACTCATAAACACACTCATAAACACACTCATAAACACACTCATAAACACACTCATAAACACACTCCTAAACACACTCCTGAACACACTCATAAACACACTCATAAACACACTCATAAACACACTCATAAACACACTCATAAACACACTCCTGAACACACTCATAAACACACTCATAAACACACTCCTAAACACACTCATAAACACACTCATAAACACACTCCTGAACACACTCATAAACACACTCCTAAACACACTCCTGAACACACTCATAAACACACTCATAAACACACTCCTGAACACACTCATAAACACACTCATAAACACACTCCTAAACACACTCCTAAACACACTCATAAACACACTCCTAAACACACTCCTAAACACACTCCTGAACACACTCATAAACACACTCATAAACACACTCCTGAACACACTCATAAAGACACTCATAAACACACTCATAAACACACTCCTAAACACACTCCTAAACACACTCCTGAACACACTCATAAACACACTCCTAAACACACTCCTGAACACACTCATAAACACACTCATAAACACACTCATAAACACACTCCTAAACACACTCCTGAACACACTCATAAACACACTCATAAACACACTCATAAACACACTCATAAACACACTCCTAAACACACTCATAAACACACTCATAAACACACTCCTGAACACACTCATAAACACACTCCTAAACACACTCATAAACACACTCCTAAACACACTCATAAACACACTCATAAACACACTCCTAAACACACTCATAAACACACTCCTAAACACACTCCTAAACACACTCGTAAACACACTCCTAAACACACTCGTAAACACACTCCTAAACACACTCATAAACACACTCCTAAACACACTCCTAAACACACTCGTAAACACACTCGTAAACACACTTGTAAACATTGAGACACTCAGAGATCTTAGTGGATATCACAAATCTGTATTAGTGTTCATAAGAATCACAAAGAGCTTTTCAAATTCAACACAAAGAAATACAAACAGGCTCAGATATTCTCAGCTAAAAGATACCTCAGTGGAAAAGTGGGTCTGACCAAGCACAAGGTTCATAGACAAATATTCAGATAAGAAATGTTTATAACAACTTCTTTTTTAACAAATAAAAATCGTTTTTTTCCACAGAGACGTCACAAAAATCAATGAATGCAGAAATATTCACACACTCCTCTGGCTGGTAGAATCCTATATATCTATAGGTGCTTTGTTCCTGCTGCAGCAGTATAAAAAATACAATAAAAACAACAAAAACAGACAGAGACATGTGATCAGATATAAAAAATACAATAAAAACAACAAAAACAGACAGAGACATGTGATCAGATATAAAAAATACAATAAAAACAACAAAAACAGACAGAGACATGTGATCAGATATAAAAAATACAATAAAAACAACAAAAACACACAGAGACACGTGATCAGATATAAAAAATACAATAAAAACAACAAAAACAGACAGAGACATGTGATCAGATATAAAAAATACAATAAAAACAACAAAAACAGACAGAGACATGTGATCAGATATAAAAAATACAATAAAAACAACAAAAACACACAGAGACACGTGATCAGATATAAAAAATACAATAAAAACAACAAAAACACACAGAGACATGTGATCAGATATAAAAAATACAATAAAAACAACAAAAACACACAGAGACATGTGATCAGATATAAAAAATACAATAAAAACAACAAAACAGACAGAGACACGTGATCAGATATAAAAATACAATAAAAACAACAAAAACACACAGAGACACGTGATCAGATATAAAAAATACAATAAAAACAACAAAAACACACAGAGACACGTGATCAGATATAAAAAATACAATAAAAACAACAAAAACACACAGAGACACGTGATCAGATATAAAAAATACAATAAAAACAACAAAAACACACAGAGACACGTGATCAGATATAAAAAATACAACAAAAACACACAGAGACACGTGATCAGATATAAAAAATACAATAAAAACAACAAAAACACACAGAGACATGTGATCAGATATAAAAAATACAATAAAAACAACAAAAACACACAGAGACATGTGATCAGATATAAAAAATACAATAAAAACAACAAAAACACACAGAGACACGTGATCAGATATAAAAAATACAATAAAAACAACAAAAACACACAGAGACACGTGATCAGATATAAAAAATACAATAAAAACAACAAAAACACACAGAGACATGTGATCAGATATAAAAAATACAATAAAAACAACAAAAACAGACAGAGACACGTGATCAGATATAAAAAATACAATAAAAACAACAAAAACACACAGAGACATGTGATCAGATATAAAAAATACAATAAAAACAACAAAAACAGACAGAGACACGTGATCAGATATAAAAAATACAATAAAAACAACAAAAACACACAGAGACACGTGATCAGATATAAAAAATACAATAAAAACAACAAAAACACACAGAGACACGTGATCAGATATAAAAAATACAATAAAAACAACAAAAACACACAGAGACACGTGATCAGATATAAAAAATACAATAAAAACAACAAAAACACAGAGACACGTGATCAGATATAAAAATACATAAAAACAACAAAAACACACAGAGACATGTGATCAGATATAAAAATACAATAAAATAACAAAAACACACAGAGACATGTGATCAGATATAAAAATACAATAAAAACAACAAAAACACACAGAGACACGTGATCAGATATAAAAAATACAATAAAAACAACAAAAACAGACAGAGACACGTGATCAGATATAAAAAATACAATAAAAACAACAAAAACACACAGAGACACGTGATCAGATATAAAAAATACAATAAAAACACCAATACAACACAGAGAAATTTTATCATATATAATAAATACAACAAAAACAGACAGAGACACGTGATCAGATATAAAAAATACAATAAAAACAACAAAAACACACAGAGACACGTGATCAGATATAAAAAATACAATAAAAACAACAAAAACACACAGAGACACGTGATCAGATATAAAAAATACAATAAAAACAACAAAAACACACAGAGACACGTGATCAGATATAAAAAATACAATAAAAACAACAAAAACACACAGAGACACGTGATCAGATATAAAAAATACAATAAAAACAACAAAAACACACAGAGACACGTGATCAGATATAAAAAATACAATAAAAACAACAAAAACACACAGAGACACGTGATCAGATATAAAAAATACAATAAAAACAACAAAAACAGACAGAGACATGTGATCAGATATAAAAAATACAACAAAAACACACAGAGACACGTGATCAGATATAAAAAATACAATAAAAACAACAAAAACACACAGAGACACGTGATCAGATATAAAAAATACAATAAAAACAACAAAAACAGACAGAGACATGTGATCAGATATAAAAAATACAACAAAAACAGACAGAGACACGTGATCAGATATAAAAAATACAATAAAAACAACAAAAACACACAGAGACACGTGATCAGATATAAAAAATACAATAAAAACAACAAAAACACACAGAGACACGTGATCAGATATAAAAAATACAATAAAAACAACAAAAACACACAGAGACATGTGATCAGATATAAAAAATACAATAAAAACAACAAAAACACACAGAGACACGTGATCAGATATAAAAAATACAATAAAAACAACAAAAACACACAGAGACACGTGATCAGATATAAAAAATACAATAAAAACAACAAAAACACAGAGACACGTGATCAGATATAAAAAATACAATAAAAACAACAAAAACAGACAGAGACACGTGATCAGATATAAAAAATACAATAAAAACAACAAAAACACACAGAGACACGTGATCAGATATAAAAAATACAATAAAAACAACAAAAACACACAGAGACACGTGATCAGATATAAAAAATACAATAAAAACAACAAAAACACACAGAGACATGTGATCTTAGTTCAATCAGAGGAGGGTAGATTATTATGGGATGTTTTTAATCACGGGGTAAAAAATCAGGTTTATAAAGGTGGTGAGTTTGTCGTGATACCGCCGTCTGACTGATGAGATCAGGGATATCTACACACTGCTGGTGACGGCGATGAAGAGGAGTGACGATGAAGAGGAGTGGATGGATGAACGGTGGCGTCAGCTTGGATGAGAATGCTCTGGGTGATAAAACTAAAGGGAGTCTGATCAGATGTATTGATCAGTGCTGTTTGCGTGGGTTAAGGATAATATGCTAACTTTGGTCCTAGGCTCACTCCCCCTCAGTGGTGGAGGACCCAGTGGTATTTGCTTAGGTCATCAATTTTCATTTCTTTCTGTTATGTGATGGACCTGTGAGGGCTTCATCATCTTCATCATCCTCGAAAGTCTCTGAAGGTTCTGATGCTCCAACACGCTCGTTCCAGATCAATAACGCCCCCTAACAGTTTTCAACAATAGAGCTTCCTCCTTTAATGGTGTCATGGATCATAAATAAATAATTAATTAATTAGATAAATAAATGGATAAATAAATAAATGAATAAATGAATAAATGAATAAATAAATAGATAAATAAATAACTAATAAATTAATCAATTAAGTAATGAATAAATAAATAAATAATTGAATAAATAAATAAATACATAATAAATTAATCAATTAAGTAATCAAATAAATAAATAAATAAATAAATAATAAATTAATCAATTAAGTAATCAAATAAATAAATAAATAAATAAATAAATAATAAATTAATCAATTAAGTAATCAAATAAATGAATAAATAAATAAATAAATAAATAAATAAATACATAATAAATTAATCAATTAAGTAATCAAATAAATGAATAAATAAATAAATAAATAAATAAATAAATAAATAAATAAATAAATACATAATAAATTAATCAATTAAGTAATGAATAAATGAATAAATAAATGAATAAATAAAAGTGGGACCACATCCCTGACTCCAGCAGGAAATCGGCAGTCATTCCTGGACAAACTGGCTCCTCTAAAAATAATGAACTCTTTTCCTTTAGATTCTGAACCAATCAGATCAACAAGTGCACCTTATCTTTTGCCGGCCACAAAACCTTGCTGTCAGTCAGTTATCCCAGAAACCTTTGGTCCCCAGCCTGAGGTCTGAGACCCCCTAGGGGGGCGCCAGAGATCTCTGAGGTGGTCAAAAGAAGATAAGCAAATATCAACTAAAATCATGACACTAATAATACCAGTTATTAAAAGGTCCAGTCATAAGGAAAACATGTGTAGACGTGCTTTCTCATGTTGCGTTCATGCCAGACGCCAGTACAACCATTTACACCAGTTAACTGAAGTAAAGTCGGTGTAAAGACACAAGAAGACCCGAGTTCTTCTCGGGCCGCTGAAAGCTGCAAATGTGTGCGGACGTCTGCGATACCGCCAACGCTGCACCAACCCGCCTGCTGAAGGAGCAATCCACCGTTTCCCGCCAGAAAATGGAGGAGAAACGTGTGGAGTCTGTCTGTGGCTATCTGGAGCTTCCATTTCCTGCATTTATGACCTACCATACAACTACTGAGCACAGACCTTTGGTTCTACCACCCAGCTGCAGACGGAGGTGAAACACTGAGGAGGAAATTTCAGCCAATCAGCAGATAATGAAGCTGTAAATATGACGGTATGATTGGCTCTAGAAAGCTGCGCTCATGATCAGGTGATTTTGTCAGGAGTTGGGGGAAAAATAGAAAAATCTGAATGAAGTGAGCAGACAGATTGTTTTCCTGATTGAATTTCAGCTACAGTTCATAAAACACACACACACACACACACACACACACACACACCAGTGAAGACGTGTTTCCCCATGTTTGTGTCCACGGTGAGTCACAGGCCATGTGGGGAAGCATTGTGGGAAAAAACTGTAAAAATCTGTACAAAAGCTACATGAAGCTGTGGAGGTGGAGGGGAGTTAGTCTCAGAGAGACAGGTCAGATGTTTGAAGGTCATTCTTCTCTACAGTGGACAGGTCAGAGGTCAGACTCCAATCTAAACTAGTTTAGGGGCTGATCCCTAAAACATCATTTACACTGAATATCAGCCTCACTCAGCTGAAAGTCTGACTTTAAATCTCATCTCAGGATCAAAAAAGCAAAAATAAGACCTGCAATAATTATAATAACACACCTGCTGAGTGGACCAGTAACATGTACTGGTCCCAGTGTTTAATTTATCACACAGTGGCTCCATGTTGGTTCTGATCAGGAGAGATCTGCTGCAAACTCTGAACACATGCACTAGTCTGTATGTGATCCACCATGAAGCACAGAGAAGAGGAAGAAGGAGAAGAAGAAGAACCACAGACAGCAGGAAGCTGCAACAGAGCAAACATGGCGTCACTGATGTGGGGGTTTACTGTTCCATGATAGTGCTCCTTAAAGATCTGATGGAGGAAAAATGTCCTCAAGTTCTACCACAACTTATCGTCATTGTTACGTTAATACCAAGTGGCAGTAGTTGTTAGCGTTAGCACCAAGCCCAAGGCTAAAGCCTGCAAAGCGCTGATTCAGCAGACATGAAAAAACTGCGGGAAGGTTCCAGAGACGGCCGAAAGACAGAATCAGACTGACAGTCTCCTGATCCTGTCCCTGCCTGCTCTGCTTTCACTCAGTCTGATCCACATCAGAAACACCAGTTCAACCAAAGACAGCTCCGTTATTTCAGAGTGAGGGCGCTTTAAAACCCAGCTTTACTGAAAATTTAGATTTCTTATTTATAAAAATCAGCTCCCTCTCAGTTCTGACTGCAGTAAAATAACAGCTGTCCACTAAACCTCTCTATTTATTAAGTATGATGGTGTGTTATCATCTGTGTGTCTGAAAAGGTCTCATATTTAACCCTTTAAGACAAGTTTATCTCAGTGTCAGAGGTCACTAAAACATGCCTGCTGTAAAAACACTCCAGTCTTGATGTCTGCGTGTCTAAAACTCCTCTGTTTCAGCCCTGATCAGAACCAGCTGTTTCTGTGTCTGTGCCTTTAAATGTTACTGAGCTGTCTGACTCCGCCCCCTGACCACGCCCCTCTAAGGAAATGGATGTGGCTCTCCAGATCCTCCTCTCAGCTGCCTGAGAGGAGGATCAGGAGAGGAGGGTGGAGCCTTCTTCCAAGCAGGGAGGGCCAACCGAACCTGGGGGCGGGGCTAACTCCCCACATGACATCATGAGGGGAAAATCTGAGAACGGCTTGTTTCAGCACACATTTTCTTTTAAACCAGTACTGTTTACATTCTGCACCCTAATAAACCATTCAGGACCCAAAGATCCTCCAATCATCTGATATAGTCACAGATTTTCCCAAAATCCTGGAGATGATTCTGTCATCACCTTCAGCCCGGATCAAAACCACCAAACATTTAAGAATATCCAGGATTTCAGCCTTTAATTTACAGTTTGACAAACAAACAAACAAACAAACAAACAAACAAACAAACAAAAAAGCCATTAAAAAAACCACAGGAAAATAAAGGTCAGGTTTCTGAAGGTTTTCCTTTTCAGCGTAGTTCTGGCTATGTCAAAGGTTGGCAACAACATTAATGGTGATATCACTGTTTTTTACATAATTAAATAAAATCATCATCAAAATCAATTTTGATACAAATATCAGGATATATCCAAACCTTTATATAAAACTGACACTGTGAGTTAAAACTGGCATTTAAAGGGTTAATCCTGAGAATCATTGAATATCAGTAATGTTGGTAGTTTGGATCAGGGCTGAAGTTAAATAAAAGATATTAGACAAAAAAGTGGAAAAATATTAATGTGGACAATTTTTTTGGCCATTTCTGGAAGTAGATATTTTTGTCAAAACAACTATCTTTGACACCTCAATCCCCCCGACATCTATCTATCTATCTATCTATCTATCTATCTATCTATCTATCTATCTATCTATATGTGTGTGTGTGTGTGTGTGTATATATATATATATATATATGGATTTTTTTTCGTTAAAATAAGGCAGTGACTTCTTGTAGTCAAACTGGCATTTAAATGGTTAAAATTCCCCTAGATATTTAAATATTTGGTATTTTTTGATCACTACTGAGGTTCACAAAAATATTCAGGTCAGAAACTGAAGGAAGATGATTATATATGACATGATTAAACACGTCTTTCTTACAGGCAGTCTTGTTCTGAACTGGTTTCTAGGGTGAAAAGTGTGACCCATTAAAAACGTTAATATGAACACCATTAACCGGCTAAATGACTGAGGATGGATCTAGTCAGCTTATTCTTCATATGTTTGACACAGTTCAGCCTCCAGTAGAAATCCTCATGCAGACAGAGCCTCAGAGGTGGATGTTCATAGTTTCTGAGTGTGCAGCACGTTTCTCCTGAGGGACCATGTCGGTTAGATTACCCTCTAGGCCACCGTACACTGAATAAAGAGAAATCTGATCATTGTGGGATGGATTGGTTCATGTTCAGTGTTCACATGATGACACCCAGCAGAGCAATCCTTTTTAACTCAGCGCTGAATCACTGCCTTTCTCCTCCCCACGGCCTCATCAGTATCACACTCATTAATGAGAAAGCTGTTAGAGAGCGCCGTGTGGTCTCAGACTGGTCTCAGACTGGTCTCAGTGTGGTCTCAGACTGGTCTCAGTGTGGTCTCAGTGTGGTCTCAGTGAGGTCTCAGTGTGGTCTCAGTGAGGTCTCAGTGTGGTCTCAGTGTGGTCTCAGTGTGGTCTCAGTGTGGTCTCAGTGTGGTCTCAGTGTGGTCTCTGAGTGGTCTCAGTGAGGTCTCAGTGTGGTCTCAGTGTGGTCTCAGTGTGGTCTCAGAGTGGTCTCAAAGTGGTCTCTGAGTGGTCTCAGTGTGGTCTCAGTGTGGTCTCAGAGTGGTCTCAGTGTGGTCTCAGTGAGGTCTCAGTGTGGTCTCAGTGTGGTCTCAGTGTGGTCTCAGAGTGGTCTCAGTGTGGTCTCAGTGTGGTCTCAGTGTGGTCTCAGAGTGGTCTCAGTGTGGTCTCAGTGTGGTCTCAGTGTGGTCTCAGAGTGGTCTCAGTCTGGTCTCAGACTGGTCTCAGTGTGGTCTCAGTGTGGTCTCAGTGTGGTCTCAGAGTGGTCTCAGTGTGGTCTCAGTGTGGTCTCAGACTGGTCTCAGTGTGGTCTCAGTGAGGTCTCAGTGTGGTCTCAGTGTGGTCTCAGTGTGGTCTCAGTGTGGTCTCAGTGTGGTCTCAGACTGGTCTCAGTGTGGTCTCAGTGAGGTCTCAGTGTGGTCTCAGTCTGGTCTCAGTGAGGTCTCAGAGTGGTCTCAGTGTGGTCTCAGTGTGGTCTCTGAGTGGTCTCAGTGTGGTCTCAGTGTGGTCTCAGTGAGGTCTCAGAGTGGTCTCAGTGTGGTCTCAGTGTGGTCTCAGTGTGGTCTCAGTGAGGTCTCAGTGTGGTCTCAGTGTGGTCTCAGTGAGGTCTCAGAGTGGTCTCAGTGTGGTCTCAGTGTGGTCTCAGTGAGGTCTCAGTGTGGTCTCAGTGTGGTCTCAGTGAGGTCTCAGTGTGGTCTCAGTGTGGTCTCAGTGTGGTCTCAGTGTGGTCTCAGTGAGGTCTCAGTGTGGTCTCAGTGTGGTCTCAGTGAGGTCTCAGAGTGGTCTCAGTGTGGTCTCAGTGTGGTCTCATAGTGGTCTCAGTGAGGTCTCAGAGTGGTCTCAGTGTGGTCTCAGTGAGGTCTCAGTGTGGTCTCAGAGTGGTCTCAGTGAGGTCTCAGTGTGGTCTCAGAGTGGTCTCAGTGTGGTCTCAGAGTGGTCTCAGTGAGGTCTCAGTGTGGTCTCATAGTGGTCTCAGTGAGGTCTCAGAGTGGTCTCAGTGAGGTCTCAGTGTGGTCTCAGTGAGGTCTCAGTGAGGTCTCAGTGTGGTCTCAGTCTGGTCTCAGAGTGGTCTCAGTGTGGTCTCAGTGAGGTCTCAGTGTGGTCTCAGTGTGGTCTCAGTGTGGTCTCAGTGAGGTCTCAGTGAGGTCTCAGTGTGGTCTCAGTGTGGTCTCAGTGAGGTCTCAGTGAGGTCTCAGAGTGGTCTCAGTGTGGTCTCAGTGAGGTCTCAGTGTGGTCTCAGTGTGGTCTCAGTGAGGTCTCAGTGTGGTCTCAGTGAGGTCTCAGTGTGGTCTCAGTGTGGTCTCATAGTGGTCTCAGTGAGGTCTCAGTGTGGTCTCAGTGAGGTCTCAGTGAGGTCTCAGTGTGGTCTCAGTGTGGTCTCAGTGTGGTCTCAGTGTGGTCTCAGTGTGGTCTCATAGTGGTCTCAGTGAGGTCTCAGAGTGGTCTCAGTGTGGTCTCAGTGTGGTCTCAGTGAGGTCTCAGTGTGGTCTCAGTGAGGTCTCAGTGTGGTCTCAGTGTGGTCTCAGTGTGGTCTCAGTGAGGTCTCAGTGTGGTCTCAGTGAGGTCTCAGTGTGGTCTCAGTGAGGTCTCAGTGTGGTCTCAGTGAGGTCTCAGTGAGGTCTCAGTGTGGTCTCAGTCTGGTCTCAGAGTGGTCTCATAGTGGTCTCAGTGAGGTCTCAGAGTGGTCTTGGTGTGTAGGAAAAAGATGGAGTTTTCCTATCAATAACTTGGTGAACTCCAAATCCACCAATAACTATAAACCATCACATTTAGATTTAGTGTTTCTGTAGAAGTAAGCAGAGAGAATGGATCCTTGGGTAAGCACTGCCATGACTTTGATTTTTCTCTCAGTGAGAGTTTGTCTTCATGAGGCGGTCTGAAGCGGTCCTGACCCTAACCCTGCAGTCTGAGGCGGTCTGAGGCGGTCCTGACCCTAACCCTGCAGTCTGAGGCGGTCTGAGGCGGTTCTGACCCTAACCCTGCAGTCTGAGGTGGTCTGAGGCGGTTCTGACCCTAACCCTGCAGTCTGAGGTGGTCTGAGGTGGTCCTGACCCTAACCCTGCAGTCTGAGGTGGTCTGAGGTGGTCCTGACCCTAACCCTGCAGTCTGAGGTGGTCTGAGGCGGTTCTGACCCTAACCCTGCAGTCTGAGCAGTAGATATCAGCTCAGCCTCTGTTAGAAGCTCCAGTCCTACACTGAGGTTCATCTGTGCATGGCTGCAGACTGGCTGACAGAAATCACTGCAGATTTTAGCTCTCATTGACAGCTGTGGGCTGTATTTATGGGATGACATGCGATGATTTCAGCATCAGAGCAGATATCTACCAGGGTCAGCAGCTCTGAACATTTCTGCTGCTATTTACTACTAAAACCACTAAAACCACTAAAACCACCAACAAGCAGAACTGGCCAGATTCCACGTATGTCATCAGGCAATGTTACAATCTTAACCACCAGTGCCTGGTCTGGTCTGACCAATCAGAGTTATCTGAGGAGAGTGGGGTGGGGTTAAACTGTGCTGGGAGCCACTAATAATGGCTGCCACTTATGTAGCATGTAGCTCAGATGTAGCTAGATTCTAGCAACGCTTTTATCTGCACTGGACCACATTCTTGGTTCTGACCACGCTGAAAAGATACTTCAGCTCTTCTCCTGACCAGCCTCGGCATGAGTTTTATCCCCCAACAAGCTCCACCGGTGGTGAACGAGGACAGTGCCTTACTGCTGAGCTTACATCTCTCTGATTGGCCCATAATGACAGAATGCTCACCCAATCACCTTCCAAGAATTCTTTGACAAGTCCTGCCCTTCCCAGACACTTTATATTGGAGGTTTCTCAGATGAATGTGAAACAGTCTATCCGGCCTGCCAGCTTACTGCTGACATATAGGCGGTAAATATCGGCCGTAGGTATCCACAGGTTTGTTGAGTTTCAGTCTGGACCATCAGACCTGTGGCACCTGAAGCCTTTTCTTTTTCATTCTCATTCCTTCAACTTCAAATCTGTATACAGTATAAAAACTTTATTTTTATTAACCAGTGGGCCAGATCTTAGAAATGAGAAACATTTCAGTGGCTTAAACTGGCTGCAGAGCCTTGGAATGAAATGTTTGACATGTTGGATAGTCCGGGTTTCTTGTCCCCCATCTGCAGAGTTTCTTTGCTCAGTTATTCCAACTAAACCCCAGCTTCTCCATGAAGGATTGTTCTGACTGTATGTGGTAAACCTATTAGTTATCCACAGGTACAACTCCACCTCTCTGAGTCTAAACTGTGGACTATCTTCTTAAAGAGCAGCTTGTAGGTTGAGGACCAAACCCATGGTAACCAATGTGCAGCACAATGGCTCAAATCTACTGTCAGCAAACATGGATTGGTACTCGACAATGACTTCTGGAGATTTCTTTTCTATTTGCAGCAAAAATCAACACTGGTATGTGACATAACATGGGGGGGCTGATTTTGGATGTTGAGCTGGAATAAACAAGGACCTAAATGCCTGACTTGTGGATAAACAACAGACTTGTTAACAGGAGTCTTTAAGGCCGAGTTCAGACCAAAGATTCTGGTTTTATGGGACGGTTTGATGCAGGACCAGGTGCATGTTTGCTGCGTGACGTCTGTGTGGCGTCTCACTTTCAGCTCACACCATCACAGCCTCGCCATAGTTACTGTTTTATCTCCATAAATCTTCCTACAGTGATCTGATTTCATGTATAACTCAGCTGCAAGTTTCTTGTAAAGTTCAGTGGATTTTATCTGGGATTTTCCCCGTAACTTTCAGGAATATTCTAGTACTTTTTACTCTTTATTTAATGCATTTTCTTTAATATCTTCAGTTATATTTCTAACTGGGATCCAAATAGAAACATTTTTATTCAATAGATCCAAATGATGGACAAATATCAGAGATTTGTAAGCATGGAACCTGTGGTGGGTCTGAAGGTAGACCAGTACCCAGGGTACCCACTGCTGTAAAAGACAATCGGACTCAAACTTGGAATTACTGACAACAGATGAGAAAGCTGATGAAATACATGAGCATGAACTCTCTGGTTTTCCACTGAAGCACCCACAGATGGATCCAAAGTCCTCTCGTTTTAGTTTTTTCCACCTCTGAGACAAAAGCAGACTGATTTTCTCTGAGCTCAGAGGTAAAATAGTCTACAGGCTACATGCAGCTGCAGGACCGGCATGAGAAGTGGAAGTAGAAAGTGAAGCAGTGGCTCGTCGCTAAATTGTCTCCTCCAGCTCCAGCAGCGTGGAGTGACCCGTTTTCAGAACCCTGCCATCGGTTGTGTGTTTGAACTCCTGTGGTGAGGCTTTGGTCTGAACTGGGCTTCAGGAGAAAAGAACGAGCGCTGGACCAGGAGAGATACGAGCCATGGAAGAGAAAACGAGCTGGACTAAGGCCACCTTGTCCTTTTCTGACTCTACGTCTTGCAGGGATGTATTTAGACTTATCGGCCATTCTCAGCACATTCAAGAGTTCATATTTTAAAGAAGTAACCTAGAAGTTGCTCTTTAACTTTGAACCCATGTCTCTGCCAGCACTAGCTGTTGGTTTGAACAGCCTAAAAACGAACGATCATATTATTGCTACATATTAGGATGCTGCTACTGATGCTGGAACCTGAACCTTTCTGTGTTTAACCTGGTTTAGACCGTTAGTCTGGGTTTGAACGAATGCCTTACTGATATGATCCACACCGGATCTGTTCATCAAAGCTTCACTCTGGGCTCTACATGAACATGAATGTGTGTAAGCTTAGTTTCTACTCAAAAATAAATCATCACCCCCAAGAAAGCCACATTTACCCATCAAGACCAGATAAACCTCTGATTTCTAGATATAAACCCCAAAACATAAGGAGTAAATTCACTGTGATAATGAAAATGATCTATTTTTAGCTTCAGTCACATGACCTGCCCAAAGGCATGGAGGGCAAAAAGAGCTCAGTGAGTGATATGGAGGAGAAGGTCCTTCTGTACATGGATTTAAATGAGTTTGTTTCTTTTGTTTCACTTCAGTGATAATAAAGTTTTCTGCCCTTTAACAAACATTGAAAGTCTGACATTTTTTCTTTTGAAACTTTTAAAGAAATCACTATGAATACAAGGAAAAGCTTTTTTTATAACCCCAATTCCAGAAAAGTTGGGACACTTAGTGAAAGTTTCAAACCTTACAAACCCATATTTTGTTCACAATACAACATATCAGATATGGAAACTGAGACATTTTACAATTTAATGACAAATATTAGCTATGTTTACATTTGACGGCAGCAACACATCTTTAAAAAAGAGGACAGGGCAACAAAAGGCTGGAAAAGTAAGTGGTACTAATGAAAACAGCTGGAGGAGCAACTGGAAACAGATCAGTACCATGGGATCAAACTCATGTAAAATAGACTGAGGGTGCCCTGTGGACTAAAGAGGATCTGGAGCATCCAGCTGGTTCTCCTGGCTCAGGTCTAAAGCCTGCGTCTCTGATGTATGGGGTTGCATTAGTGCCTATGGCGTGGGCAGCTCTAACATCTGGAAAGGAGAGAGAGCTTTTAGAGACACATATGCTCCCATCCAGACAACGTCTCTGTCAGCAGGACCATGCTAGACCACAGACCACATCCATCACAACAGCATGGCTTCACAGGACGAGAGTCCGGGTCCTGAACTGGTCTGCCTGCAGTCCAGACCTTTCACCAATAAAAACATTTGGAGTCTTATGAAAGGAAAAATCCAGCAAAGATCCCTGGACAGTTGAGCAGCTAGAATCCTACATCTGACCAGAATGGGACAACACTCCTCTCTTAAAAGTCAGACAACTCTTCACTTCCCCAACATTTTCAGACTGTTCCTAAAAAACAGCTACTAAATGGTTAATATGGAACTGTCCCTGCTTTTTTGAGATGTGTTGCTGCCATCATATTCTTAATTTGTTTGAAAGCTGCTATATAAATGAAGTTTGATTGATAATGTTTGCCATAAAAGTGTAAAAGTCTCAGTTTTAACATCTGGTTAATTCTGGTTTCTGCTCTACTGTCAAGAAAATGAGTTTATGACATTAAAAAATCATTCTTTTGTTTTTTTTGAGCAGCGCCCCAGCTTTGTAGGAGTTGGTGTTGTGGATGTCTGAGTGATGCTGATGGTTGTTGACTCAAACATGTTTGTAAATATGATGTCATCCGTGATGAATACTACAGGCCAGTTACTGGAGAGGGTCTGACTGAAACCTGGGTCAGAAAAGAGGGCGGGATTGTCCGTACACGTAAACGGCTTCATGGTGACAAACCAACAGATGACAGAGTTCTGACTGGGCCATGTGGATGTGAGTCTGTCCAGTTCATTTGGCGGGCTCCAGGTCTTTGATGACGGGCTCTCTGTTCAGGTAGGTGGCCCAGTAGACCAGGTTAAAGCTCCCGAACAGCACGGGGAACATGATGCGGGAGATGCGGTCGATCTTACTGACGCTGTTGAAGGTTTTCTTGTTCTGCTCGGGCTTCGTTTGCTCCGACATGTTCTTGTTGGAGTCGTTCAGAGCGCACTTGGAGATGGTGGGCAGCGTGGAATCTTTGGTGATGTTGGGAGCGTAGTTAGCCACGGCGACAGCGTACGCATTGTTCTTCTTCATGATGGCCGCTTCTTTTTTCTGTAGGGAGGATAAACTCAGGTTCAGACTACCTTTAAAGGGGTTTCCTTTAATGCAGAGTTATCTACATGTGTTCAGTAACTTAGCTGTCGTGGGGCAAAAATGTCCACCAATAGGAGCCATTCTCTCTAACCATGTGATCACTAGTAACCAGAACGCCATCTTTCCTGAGCACTGTTAGAGGAGTGTCATCCAGCCCTACCTTGTCAGTGACGACACTCTTCCCATCCCAGGCCCAGCCTCTCTTGGTGAAGTAGTTCACGGTAGCGAACTCGATGAGTGCAGAGAAGACGAAGGCGTAGCACACAGCGATGAACCAGTCCATGGCTGTAGCGTAGGCCACTTTAGGAAGGGAGTTACGAGCGCTGATACTCAGGGTGGTCATGGTGAGGACTGTAGTCACACCTGAAAGGACAGAGGACAGAGAACCTCACGAGGATGCGTTCAAGAAAGGTGCAGAAAGGAGAGAAACTGAGAACTCTCACAGGCCTGTCTTCATGAATCTTCCAGAAACATCAGGGCCACTTAAAGTTTCACACAAGAACAGAAAGCCAGGGGCCTGCTGGACCTGCTGGTCTCTCAGGAATCTTATCCGTTCAGAAAATCCCTCAAAGCATTTTTGTTTCTACATGCAGGAGATCATGCACACATGACCTCGACCTATGACCCCAAAATGCGATTAGTTCATCTTTGAGTCAACAACATCTTTGCAAAGTAGATGAACCAGAGCAGGCCTTGGAGGTGACTGCGTTAGCATTTCAAAAAAGTGCCTCTGGTCAAGCAGTGTTCTCATTTTGGCGTCCCAGACCTGGAACCAAATACCAAGCACAGTACGTGAACTCCTGACCCTGACGTCCTTCTCTAACCACCTTAGAGCATGGCTGCTGTGCTCATAACTGTGTCTAATGTTGTATTTATTATGTATTCCTAATGGCTCAGTGTGTTGGGGCACCATCTATAATTGTCCACATAAATACATCTATGTATGCTTTTTCTGGAGCAATATCTACTCATACGTCTGCATGAGCAACCGTGTGCTGTGGGCATCGTCCAGTCTTACATTCCACACGGTACTTTATAATCTTGGTCAGCAGGGAAATGTGCAAAACAACATGTACTTTATATTTCTGTGCAATAATTCTGGCTCTGTGAAATATGCAGCTAGCACCATGCACTTTATTTAGCACTAGCCCTTTTTAATTCACTGTGAATAATTACTAAGGTTCCCCAACTCCCAGCCTGTCCTTATATCAGACTGTATGTCCTTTAGTTTGTCCACAGTTCATGTATGCTGCTTGTCTTTTAATACGCTGTGTGTGTTTTATTCCTATTACTGATGTTTATTTTTTGTTCTATGTGTTTACACCAACCTGCTAATGGGACTGGGGATGGAAATTAGCCATCGGGCTATAATCCCATGTATTTACATGTAAATGTCCATTAATGCATATGTCCCATTTTTAGAAAAATAAATAAATCTCAAATCTCAAAGTTTGAAGAAAATCCAGTTAAGTGTTCTAAATATTCTATGAATAAAATAGTCTGGAGACAAAGGGATAAATATGGGACCATGACCTTTAACTCTGACCTTTGACCTCTAGAATCTGGTGAGCACATCCTCTCATCAGCATGAATAGTTTAGCAGAGTTTGATGAGAATCTGTCCATATGTTCTGGTCTGTTGGGATCACAGGGACAGCATGGAGAGGCCGGCAGAGAATGACGCTTCCTCTGTCTAACGCCACCTCTGTCAGGACAGGGTTAGGGTTAACCTACCCTGACATGATTCAGGGTTAGGGTTAACCTACCCTGACATGATTCAGGGTTACGGTTACCCTACCCTGACATGATTCAGGGTTACGGTTAACCTACCCTGACATGATTCAGGGTTAGGGTTAACCTACTCTAACATGATTCAGGGTTAGGGTTAACCTACCCTGACATCATTCAGGGTTACAGTTAACCTACCCTGACATGATTCGGGGTTAGGGTTAACCTACCCTGACATGATTCAGGGTTAGGGTTAACCTACCCTAACATGATTCAGGGTTAGGGTTAACCTACCCTAACATGATTCGGGGTTACGGTTAACCTACCCTGACAAGATTCGGGGTTAGGGTTAACCTACCCTGACATGATTCAGGGTTAGGGTTAACCTACCCTAACATGATTCGGGGTTAGGGTTAACCTACCCTAACATGATTCGGGGTTACGGTTAACCTACCCTGACAAGATTCGGGGTTAGGGTTAACCTACCCTGACATGATTCAGGGTTAGGGTTAACCTACCCTAACATGATTCGGGGTTAGGGTTAACCTACCCTAACATGATTCGGGGTTACGGTTAACCTACCCTGACAAGATTCGGGGTTAGGGTTAACCTACCCTGACAAGATTCGGGGTTAGGGTTAACCTACCCTGACATGATTCAGGGTTAGGGTTAACCTACCCTAACATCCTTAGGGTTAGGGTTAACCTACCCTAACACTCTTAGGGTCAGGGTGAACCTACTCTAACATGATTCAGGGTTAGGGTTAACCTACCTCCTAATGTTAGGGTTAGGGTTAACCTACCCCCTAATGTTAGGGTTAGGGTTAACCTACCCTAACATGATTCAGGGTTAGGGTTAACCTACCCTGACATGATTCAGGGTTACGGTTAACCTACCTCCTAATGTTAGGGTTAGGGTTAACCTACCCTGACATCATTCAGGGTTAGGGTTAACCTACCTCCTAATGTTAGGGTTAGGGTTAACCTACCCTAACATGATTCAGGGTTAGGGTTAACCTACCCTAACATGATTCAGAGTTACGGTTAACCTACCCTGACATGATTCAGGATTAGGGTTAACCTACCCTGACATCATTCAGGGTTAGGGTGAACCTACCCTGACATGATTCAGGGTTGGGGTCACCCTACCCTGACATGATTCAGGGTTACAGTTAACCTACCCTGATATCATTCAGGGTTAGGGTTAACCTACCCTGACATGATTCAGGGTTACGGTTAACCTACCCTGATATCATTCAGGGTTAGGGTTAACCTACCCTGACATGATTCAGGGTTACGGTTAACCTACCCTGATATCATTCAGGGTTACGGTTAACCTACCCTGATATCATTCAGGGTTAGGGTCACCCTACCCTGACATGATTCAGGGTTACGGTTAACCTACACTGATATCATTCAGGGTTAGGGTTAACCTACCCTGACATAATTCAGAGTTAGGGTTAACCTACCCTAACATGATTCAGGGTTAGGGTTAACCTACCCTGACATGATTCAGGGTTACGGTTAACCTACCTCCTAATGTTAGGGTTAGGGTTAACCTACCCTAACATCATTCAGGGTAAGGGTTAACCTACCCTGACATCCTTAGGGTTAGGGTTAACCTACCCTAACATGATTCAGGGTAAGGGTTAACCTACCCTAACATCCTTAGGGTTAGGGTTAACCTACCCTAACATGATTCAGGGTTAGGGTTAACCTACCCTAACATGATTCAGGGTTAGGGTTAACCTACCCTAACATGATTCAGGGTTAGGGTTAACCTACTCTAACATCATTCAGGGTTAGGGTTAACCTACCTCCTAATGTTAGGGTTAGGGTTAACCTACCCTGACATCATTCAGGGTTAGGGTTAACCTACCCTAACATGATTCAGGGTTACGGTTAACCTACCCTGACATGATTCAGGGTTAGGGTTAACCTACCCTGACATGATTCAGGAAAAGGGTTAACCTACCCCCTAATGTTAGGGTTAGGGTTAACCTACCCTAACATCATTCAGGGTCAGGGTGAACCTACCCTGACATCATTCAGGGTTAGGGTTAACCTACCCTGACATGATTCAGGAAAAGGGTTAACCTACCCCCTAATGTTAGGGTTAGGGTTAACCTACCCTGACATCATTCAGGGTTAGGGTTAACCTACCTCCTAATGTTAGGGTTAGGGTTAACCTACCCTGACATGATTCAGGATTAGGGTTAACCTACCCTGACATCATTCAGGGTTAGGGTAAACCTACCCTGACATGATTCAGGGTTGGGGTCACCCTACCCTGACATGATTCAGGGTTACGGTTAACCTACCCTAATATCATTCAGGGTTAGGGTTAACCTACCCTGACATGATTCAGGGTTAGGGTTAACCTACCCTGACATGATTCAGGGTTACGGTTAACCTACCCTGATATCATTCAGGGTTAGGGTTAACCTACCCTGACATGATTCAGGGTTACGGTTAACCTACCCTGATATCATTCAGGGTTACGGTTAACCTACCCTGATATCATTCAGGGTTAGGGTCACCCTACCCTAACATGATTCAGGGTTTGGGTTAACCTACCCTAACATGATTCAGGGTTAGGGTTAACCTACCCTGACATCATTCAGGGTTAGGGTTAACCTACTCTAACATGATTCAGGGTTAGGGTTAACCTACCCTGACATGATTCAGGGTAAGGGTTAACCTACCCTAACATCCTTAGGGTTAGGGTTAACCTACGCTAACATGATTCAGGGTTAGGGTTAACCTACTCTAACATGATTCAGGGTTAGGGTTAACCTACCCCCTAATGTTAGGATTAGGGTTAACGTACCCTAACATGATTCAGGGTTAGGGTTAAACTACTCTAACATGATTCAGGGTTAGGGTTAACCTACCCTAACATGATTCAGGGTTAGGGTTAACCTACGCTAACATGATTCAGGGTTAGGGTTAACCTACCCTAACATGATTCAGGGTTAGGGTTAACCTACCCTAACATGATTCAGGGTTAGGGTTAACCTACTCTAACATGATTCAGGGTTAGGGTTAACCTACCCCCTAATGTTAGGGTTAGGGTTAAACTACTCTAACATGATTCAGGGTTAGGGTTAACCTACTCTAACATGATTCAGGGTTAGGGTTAACCTACCCCCTAATGTTAGGGTTAGGGTTAACGTACCCTAACATGATTCAGGGTTAGGGTTAAACTACTCTAACATGATTCAGGGTTAGGGTTAACCTACCCTAACATGATTCAGGGTTAGGGTTAACCTACTCTAACATGAGTCAGGGTTAGGGTTAACCTACTCTAACATGATTCAGGGTTAGGGTTAAACTACCCCCTAATGTTAGGGTTAGGGTTAAACTACTCTAACATGATTCAGGGTTAGGGTTAACCTACCCTAACATGATTCAGGGTTAGGGTTAACCTACTCTAACATGATTCAGGGTTAGGGTTAACCTACTCTAACATGATTCAGGGTTAGGGTTAACCTACTCTAACATGATTCAGGGTTAGGGTTAACCTACCCCCTAATGTTAGGGTTAGGGTTAACGTACCCTAACATGATTCAGGGTTAGGGTTAAACTACTCTAACATGATTCAGGGTTAGGGTTAACCTACCCTAACATGATTCAGGGTTAGGGTTAACCTACTCTAACATGAGTCAGGGTTAGGGTTAACCTACTCTAACATGATTCAGGGTTAGGGTTAAACTACCCCCTAATGTTAGGGTTAGGGTTAAACTACTCTAACATGATTCAGGGTTAGGGTTAACCTACTCTAACATGATTCAGGGTTAGGGTTAACCTACTCTAACATGATTCAGGGTTAGGGTTAACCTACTCTAACATGATTCAGGGTTAGGGTTAACCTACTCTAACATGATTCATGTCGTTTACCTGTGAAGGTGTTTGTGTTCCAGAAGAGTTTTTTTTAGGTTTAGCTTTATTAACAAAAGTGTAGCATCAGCAAATATGAAATAATATCCTGTAAACATCACAGACTAAGGAACCTTTAACTAAAAGAGGAAAGGGGGTTCAATTATGTTCAGACCCATTTTATGCAAACAGAGGCTCACTGCTGCTGTTAGCTTTAGCTAAAGCTAACCTAGCTACGCTAGCTACATTGTAAACATTACCAGGTAGGCCAATGTTGCTACGTTAGCTTTAGCATTGAGAGTTTAAGCAAACTAGGGTACTTGAAAAGTAGCTAGGTTGATGACATAGCTACATAGCTATGTTGCTTAAGTACCTAATGTAGCTAATGTAGCTTCTTTAAGTTTGGCTATGTTGGTATTTGGTGTGAGTAGACGATGGGTTTAGGAGATTTTCAAAGCTGTATAAATGTTCCAGTCTCAAGTGACATTAACTACATAGCTTATGTAGCTTTGTTACCTTTAGCATTAGCTACGTTAGCTGCGTTAGAATGTTTTAATGGAGGACAAGCTTTCTCTGTTGGCAGACGGTTTCGTCTGCTTTATCTAATGTTTTGTTCAGTTTTATAAAGTTGTCAGTAAAGAAGTGTTCAGGATGACTCAGCACAGATTCTACACTCCCAGGTTAGAGGAGGTGTGTGTGCTAACTGTGCTAACTCTGCTAGCATGGATGTAGCCTAAAATCTCACGTTATAGTTATCATTGTACATAAACACCTGGAATAAAAACAGCCCACATCTGCTGACAGACAGGGACGATAAATTAGCTATGGTCTGTGTCGGTGTTAGGGATTATCTAGTCGCCATGCTAACTAGCCAGACGTCCGATGTCTGTGTTTGTCTACGATGTCAAAACCCTTCAGAGCTCCGTTGTCTAGTTTCTCACTAAAGTAATGTCTGCTATATAACAGACATAACACAGACAGAACGCTTTCAGTTTAAAGTCACCAGTCAACACGGTCACCTGTTTCACCACAACACCTGCTCTCCTACAGCATCAACACTGAAGACTTTTGATTTCTTTAGTTATTGATAAATACTTTTCTTTCATAAGCCCGAACATCTGATCTATGCTGAAGTATTTACAGCACACATGGCTGCCATCTCTGATTTAGGTTTCCTGTTTCCATCGTTAGCAGCTGCCACTGATGTCGGCTAACAGCTGATCATCCTGAACACATGTGGTTAAGGTTTTAACTGTCAAATAAAAACGCACAGCACACTGGAGTACATGCTGAAATAATCTCCTCTTTATCTGAAAATAAGGAATGTGTTTTGAATTTGAATTGAAAAATGATCCTGAATCAAATTGTACCGTGAGATATTGAAAGGTTCACACCTCTTGTTTAAAACATTTCAACTTTCCAGCTTGCATAAATGCTGCTGTAACAGTAGGATTAACACATTTCATTTCATTTCTCTCTTTGTTTGGATGAGTTATTGGTGGGAGTGTTGAAAAGAGGACTGAAATGGTGGTTTTGGTGGCGTTTCAAAGCTTCCTGGTGAAAATCAGACATTAGAAAAGCAGGAGTAAACGTGGAGACGGGACATGAAGAGATACTGCAGGCCAGCATCAGGGTTATGACACAAGTCAGATGGTGAACACTCTCACACACACACGTATCTGT
Source organism: Cheilinus undulatus (assembly GCF_018320785.1). Lineage (NCBI taxonomy): Eukaryota > Metazoa > Chordata > Actinopteri > Labriformes > Labridae > Cheilinus > Cheilinus undulatus. The sequence continues at coordinate 43,934,634 of NC_054882.1, read as the reverse complement.
GCTGCAGGTCATGTTTAATAGCTTTCTATCACACAGTGAACACATCAATACCCACGCTAAGAGGATAATGTGCTTTCCTTTTGATGTTTCTTACCCGTGATGTACACACAAACACACAACACACACACAAACACACCCCACACCCCACACACACACCCCACACACACCTCCCAACATACACACAAACATACTTAAACCTGCACACACTCCTCTCCACTTCCATGTTTTCATCCCAAAGAATCACCATTGTACCTTTCACTGTAATATTTCCTAACATTTGGATCAAATATAAATGAGATAAATGAGCTTTTCTCCGTGCAGAAACTTCAGAAAGAAAATATCAGCTTATATCAGACAGGACATCTTTAAAGGAGGCAGCTATTCACCTGCAAGCACCACTCACCTTCATGATGTCAGATCAAAATCTGATATTTACAGCTGATATAGACTGATATTTACAGCTGATATAGACTGATATTTACAGCTGATATAGACTGATATTTACAGCTGATATAGACTGATATTTACAGCTGATATAGACTGATATTTACAGCTGTTATAGACTGATATTTACAGCTGTTATAGACTGATATTTACAGCTGTTATAGACTGATATTTACAGCTGTTATAGACTGATATTTACAGCTGATATAGACTGATATTTACAGCTGATATAGACTGATATTTACAGCTGATATAGACTGATATTTACAGCTGTTATAGACTGATATTTACAGCTGTTATAGACTGATATTTACAGCTGTTATAGACTGATATTTACAGCTGATATAGACTGATATTTACAGCTGATATAGACTGATATTTACAGCTGATATAGACTGATATTTACAGCTGATATAGACTGATATTTACAGCTGATAAACCAAGGAGAATAACTTTCCTGATGGATATTTTTCCATGTTCAAAAAAGAAAAATAGGAAACATCTTATTCCAATAGGAATGAAAGCCTAAAGCGTAAAAAGGTTAAACAAATGCAGTGAAGGATGGTGTTGGATAGACGTCTTTATGCTCTTAATAAAAAGTTTAAATAAAGTTTGAATTGTTGAAACTCACCAAAGACAGTTCGAGCTGGGACGGATTCCCTGTTGAGCCAGAAGGAGACCTGTGAGAGGATGACGGTCATGATACAGGGCAGGTACGTCTGGATGACAAAGTATCCGATCTTCCTCTTTAGGTGGAAGTGAGCCATCATCACCGTGTATTCACCTGCGGAGGAGGAGGATCAATGTTAAGGTGACGGCGGTGGTATGTGTTTGTGTAATGAAATCATCATAACAGAGAAGATAGAAATCAAATCTCATGATTTATTGATTATTCTAACTGATCCTGGTGGAACAAACTCCTCTTTTTTTACTTCAGTCCAAAGCAGTTTGGTTTGTTTCATAGTCGCTGGATTGTTTTTCTGGCTCCATGTTCCCCTTTGATGCAGTAAACTCTGGGATACCCTCCTCTGTTTTATCCAGACTCAGAGGAAAACATGCCAACATGCAGTGGTGTATCCATCGTCTCTCTTAATGACCAGCTCATCGTCAGATGATGATGTGTCTTTGCAAACACTGGCCAGCTTCTTAGGGGGGTTTCATGGCTATAGCTTATTTGCGTTGTTTCCATTCACATGATCAGCTGATGCATTTTTACTTTGTGCTGTTTTGTTTTCACACTGCAGTATTGTAAAGCACCAGCAATGGGCTGCTCCATTTCACTCTAACCTCTTTCTCACTGCATAGGTAAATATATTTTAGGTGTTCAGACACTCCAAGAGCTAGCTAACCCACCACCAAACAAGGTCATGGGTTGACTTGGGTTAAGATGGAGCACAAAAATGTAAAAGTTCAGTGCATAAACAAGAGGCATTATTTTAAATGCTTCTTTGTTAACTTTTCATTAAAGACATTGCTGAAGAGCTACTTTTGATTTTATAATAAAAGATGGTGAGGACTCCTGCTGTTATCCACGTGCAGCTAAAGGTCACCAGTAAACATGGTCACTCTTTAGAACGTAACACTGACAACGGTTGTTGGGTCCATTTCAGACTGGGTGGCTGGTTGTTGCTTGTGCACATAATTCCTCTAGATCGCTCCGCTTTCAAAACCACATGTGTGTGCTGCATGTTGGCTAACTTAGCCTGATAATTACAGCTGAAATAGACTGATATTTACACCTAATATAGACTGATATTTACAGCTGATATAGACTGATATTTACAGCTGATATAGACTGATATTTACACCTAATATAGACTGATATTTACAGCTGATATAGACTGATATTTACAGCTGATATAGACTGATATTTACAGCTGATATAGACTGATATTTACAGCTGATATAATTGATATTTACAGCTGATATAGGCTGATATTTACAGCTGATATAGACTGATATTTACAGCTGATATAGACTGATATTTACAGCTGATACAGACTGATATTTACAGCTGATATAGACTGATATTTACACCTAATATAGACTGATATTTACAGCTGATATAGACTGATATTTACAGCTGATATAGACTGATATTTACAGCTGATATAGACTGATATTTACAGCTGATATAGACTGATATTTACAGCTGCTATAGACTGATATTTACAGCTGATATAGACTGATATTTACAGCTGATATAGACTGATATTTACAGCTGATATAGACTGATATTTACAGCTGATATAGACTGATATTTACAGCTGATATAGACTGATATTTACAGCTGATATAGACTGATATTTACAGCTGATATAGACTGATATTTACAGCTGATATAGACTGATATTTACAGCTGATATAGACTGATATTTACAGCTGCTATAGACTGATATTTACAGCTGATATAACTGATATTTACAGCTGATATAGACTGATAGTTACACCTAATATAGACTGATATTTACAGCTGATATAGACTGATATTTACACCTAATATAGGCTGATATTTACAGCTGATGTAGACTGATATTTACAGCTGATATAGACTGATATTTACAGCTGATATAGACTGATATTTACACCTAATATAGACTGATATTTACAGCTGATATAGACTGATATTTACAGCTGATATAATTGATATTTACAGCTGATATAGACTGATATTTACAGCTGTTATAGACTGATATTTATAGCTGATATAGACTGATATTTACAGCTGATATAGACTGATATTTACACCTAATATAGACTGATATTTACAGCTGATATAGACTGATATTTACAGCTGATATAATTGATATTTACAGCTGATATAGACTGATATTTACAGCTGATATAGACTGATATTTACAGCTGATATAGACTGATATTTACAGCTGATATAGACTGATATTTACAGCTGATATAGACTGATATTTACAGCTGATATAGACTGATAGTTACACCTGATATAGACTGATATTTACAGCTGATATAGACTGATATTTACAGCTGATATAGACTGATATTTACAGCTGATATAGACTGATATTTACAGCTGATATAGACTGATATTTACAGCTGATATAGACTGATATTTACAGCTGATATAGACTGATATTTACAGCTGATATAGACTGATATTTACAGCTGATATAACTGATATTTACAGCTGATATAGACTGATATTTACAGCTGATATAATTGATATTTACAGCTGATATAGACTGATATTTACAGCTGATATAGACTGATATTTACAGCTGATATAGACTGATATTTACAGCTGATATAGACTGATATTTACAGCTGATATAGACTGATATTTACAGCTGATATAGACTGATATTTACAGCTGATATAGACTGATATTTACAGCTGATATAGACTGATATTTACAGCTGCTATAGACTGATATTTACAGCTGATATAACTGATATTTACAGCTGATATAGACTGATATTTACACCTAATATAGGCTGATATTTACAGCTGATGTAGACTGATATTTACAGCTGATATAGACTGATATTTACAGCTGATATAGACTGATATTTACAGCTGATATAGACTGATATTTACACCTAATATAGACTGATATTTACAGCTGATATAGACTGATATTTACAGCTGATATAATTGATATTTACAGCTGATATAGACTGATATTTACAGCTGTTATAGACTGATATTTATAGCTGATATAGACTGATATTTACAGCTGATATAGACTGATATTTACACCTAATATAGACTGATATTTACAGCTGATATAGACTGATATTTACAGCTGATATAATTGATATTTACAGCTGATATAGACTGATATTTACAGCTGATATAGACTGATATTTACAGCTGATATAGACTGATATTTACAGCTGATATAGAATGATATTTACAGCTGATATAGACTGATATTTACACCTAATATAGACTGATATTTACAGCTGATATAGACTGATATTTACAGCTGATATAGACTGATATTTACAGCTGATATAGACTGATATTTACAGCTGATATAGACTGATATTTACAGCTGATATAGACTGATATTTACAGCTGCTATAGACTGATATTTACAGCTGATATAGACTGAAATTTACAGCTAATATAGACTGATATTTACAGCTGATATAGACTGAAATTTACAGCTAATATAGACTGATATTTACAGCTGATATAGACTGATATTTACAGCTGCTATAGACTGATATTTACAGCTGATATAGACTGATGTTTACAGCTGCTAGCTGTAATTGTGTCCTCACTGTGGGTCTTCATGGTTTTACTTGCTGACCAACATCTGGCTTTGTTTGTTTCACTTGTGCATTTTTGGAGGGTATTGCTACAAAAGCAGCTGTCAGAGAAATCACTGTCTGCTGTTATCATCAGGATGAATGGCCAGCTGGTGGAATTAGTGCAGGTTAGTGTCTGATCACACAGCGTATAAGACAGCACTGGCCGGCATGCTCTGAACAGCTGCTATAACACAGAGACAGGGCCGTTTTCAGTCCCATACATCTGTGTGTTATGTGTGATGTGGCAGTGGGATAAAGAACCCAGCTAGCTCTTTGATCTAAGAACAGGAATCAAACATGTGTCTATACACCAGATTTTACAGTGTTTGCTTTTTACCTCTCAGTCTAATGACATGTACACTGAGTCTCACCTGTGCTGGATTTGATGGTCTCCTTCCCCACAGTCTGACCCACCAAGTCGTACTGGTTGAGCCTGGAGCCATCATTGGCCACTTCCACAGACTGGGAGGCGTTCCGGGTCCAGATATAAGTCACCTCTGCCTTTGTGTAGGCATCTGACAGACAGAGAGAGCGCGGAGACGCTGATAATCAGAGAATAAATGACACACTGTCTCACAGCCGAGCAGATTATGAAGGCGTAAATGACAGAGATCATTGAGCTCCTCCTCTGCACCTCAGATCAACTCCTACACCCAGAATCACACTCATCAGGAGACGCTGGCTTCCTGTTCTAATGCTGAAAACACCTTTTAACTTCTGAGCTGTGAAGTGGCAAGAGGCTCACATTTGAAAGGAACAATACGTAGATGTTTTTCACTTATATGCGTACTTTAACATTAAAATGACTACATTATACATTTTGATGGAGCATTTACACTATCTCAAATGTTTCCAACAGATTCTAGGGTCAGAGGTCGTTCATTCTGATTGTTCATACAGGGCATTTCCTGTTAAAGCAGCTGCTGTTAGACTGCTGCATGAGGAAGCTTAAGCTGCCGTTCTGTTGCTGTATCTCATTCTTCAGTTGTCAGGATGCAGCATCGCTAACGTCTAGATTTATTTATCTTTAGGGTCTGATCACTTTAATGAGTTGTAGCGTTCCTGCATCCATGGTCATCATCACACAGCCCCCTCCATCCTGTGCGCAATCACCAGTTCAGTCCTCCACACCCACGAGTCATCCACCGCCAATCACCAATCACCCAGTTTTCCCCGCGCTGTCCAAACTTTTCCTCCAGGAAGTATATTAGCATGACTGCCTGAGGCTGCTCTGATTGGCTGAGACTGAGGAGGACGCCGGATACTTGCCATAGTTGCGTCTCCATCGTTTCACGCCGTGTTGCATTCCTTACTGTGCGTAAATCCTTCAGTCCTGGGTCCACGTCAGACGAAGAAGGGTTATTGTGTGTTCATCAGACGGAGCATCTCATCCTCTCTGGTCAGGAATCCTGACCTGATCCTGATCCTGTGGCATCTGAAGTCCGACTGTTGACCGAGTGGCGGTGCCGTGAGTGCTCAAATGTTTGTTTGTTTTATTTCTGGCGTGTGAACGGCGAAGAGAGACGCTGGTGTTTGGTTTATTTTGTTGGGTCTTTTTCTTCTTGCGGCTGCGTTGAATATAAAAAGAAAAATCTCCCTTGGGTTGCTTGATTATTTTGCATCGCTGAAATGTTTTGCTGATGTTATTTATTTTGTATTTTCACTGCTGCTGAGTGAGAGTCTTTATCCTGTGAAGAAAGAAAGTTTGGTTGTAAATTGTCAGACAGACTCTGACTGGCACCCCGACTAAACCGTTCCAGAGTCAAGACCTGTTTGACTAAACCGTTCCAGAGTCAAGACCTGTTTGACTAAACCGTTACAGAGTCAAGACCTGTTTGACTAAACCGTTACAGAGTCAAGACCTGTTTGACTAAACCGTTACAGAGTCAAGACCTGTTTGACTAAACCGTTACAGAGTTAAGACCTGTTTGACTAAACCGTTACAGAGTCAAGACCTGTTTGACTAAACCGTTCCAGAGTCAAGACCTGTTTGACTAAACCGTTACAGAGTTAAGAGTTAAGTCCTCTTAAAAATATAAATCTCCTTTCTTAAAAAAAAAGGATTTAATGTGTTAAGTATGGCAAATGGTGGCTGGGTGGTGAGATTGGATTTTAAAAGTAGCAGAAATGGTTATCAAGTGTAAAAAATTGAAAATAAAATTGCAAAGAAAAGCATAAAAAATGGCAAAAAAAGGGTTAAAGTGGCAAAACAGGCATTTAAGGTGGTAAAAGGGGATAAAAAGTGGCTGAAATGGCATTAAAGTGGCAACAAAACAGGTGGAAATGTGGTGAAATGGGATGAAAAACTGGTTTGACTGGCAAAAAAGGGCGTATCATGACGTGAAATGTAGGTAAACTAGCCAGAAGAAGTGGTAAAGAGGGGTAAATGATTGCAATAATGAGAGCCAACAATAGGCGGAAAGTGGCAAGCTTCTGTTTAGTAGTGGCAAAAACAGGCAGAAAAAAAGTGGTGGAAAGGGTTAAAATGGACAAAATGGGTACGGGGGGCAAGAATGGGCTAAAAATGGTGGGAAAAAATGTGGCAAAATTGGTGTAAAGTGACAACAGGGTCATTTGAAAAATGTTTAAAGTTTTTTTTTTTTTTTTTAAGGTGCCTGGAGACCCCATCTCAGTGTTTTGCAACCCCCAATGGGGTCCCGACCCCAACGTTGAGAACCACTGCTTTAGTCTACTGCACTAACAGTAAAGTGATGTTTCTGTTTCACTGATGAATTTCAAGTGATACTCACAGCTACCAAACTAGAGAGGAAGTGATACTCACAGCTACCGAACTAGAGAGGAAGTGATACTCACAGCTACCAAACTAGAGAGGAAGTGATACTCACAGCCACCAAACTAGAGAGGAAGTGATACTCACAGCTACCAAACTAGAGAGGAAGTGATACTCACAGCCACCAAACTAGAGAGGAAGTGATACTCACAGCCACCAAACTAGAGAGGAAGTGATACTCACAGCTACCAAACTAGAGAGGAAGTGATACTCACAGCCACCAAACTAGAGAGGAAGTGATACTCACAGCTACCAAACTAGAGAGGAAGTGATACTCACAGCTACCAAACTAGAGAGGAAGTGATACTCACAGCCACCAAACTAGAGAGGAAGTGATACTCACAGCCACCAAACCTTAGAGGAAGTGATACTCACAGCTACCAAACTTTAGAGGACAGGAGTGAAAGTCCATGGGGAAGTCCTCCAGGTGCATCGGGCACTCTGCTTGAACCGTCAACCTGACATCAACACAAAAAATGAACGGCTGTTCTTATAATCTTCATTTATGGACATCTGAATCTCAAAACTCATGATTTACTTTGTGAATCAGGGCAATAAGAATGTTTTCTCAACAATTACATCTCATTTATCTAGATTAATAATGTGCAGAGATCTTTTTTTAATATATAGATTATAATTGGGGTTGAACAGATAATTATTACAGATCTCAGTACACATTTATGGATCATGTGTGGTACAAGTGTATAACAGCCAGCTGAGAGGCAGATTTCAGTTGTAACTGATGAGGATTTTGACATCTTGAAGCCAAAAAAGAGTGAGTTTTCTGAAATTAACTAAGTCCACAATTACAAAGTGGTCTACATATTTGCAGATATGTGCACACATTTCTAAACCTGCCTATGCATTTGCAGATTTGTGCACAGATCTTGGTACTCATTTGCAAATACTTTTGCAACAATAATAGCTCCATAAACAGTTTTAACTTCGTCGACAGCCTTTTTTCATGACAAAAACTAGACCAACAAAAATAAATCTGTGATAACTAAAACTAGACTAAAATGTAATGTAGTTTTTGTTGGACATTCTAAATCTGTGATATTTCTCCTCTGTGGGTAAATCTGTCAAAATCAACACATCTGTATCTATTCTGCCTCTCAGCTGTAGAAAGCAGGGACCCCAGGTTTGGCAGAGAACACACTACCATGATTTGGTACCAGATTTAGGAGAGAGGATAAATGCTTGGACTAAAAGTAAAGACTAAAATGTGAGGACTGTTATGGACTAAAACTAAAAAGGATAGAAATGACTAAAATGGGACTAAAACTAAAATACATTTCATCTAAAGACTAAAACTAAGACTAAAATTAAACAGAGCTGCCAGATGGATGTATGAACGGCAGGGCTGTTGTGTTCTCATGTCAGCTGACATACAGATAGATAAATGCATAAAGGAGCTACCTCATGGTGTAGAGCAGCGTCCCGTCCTCCATGATCCTCAGCAGCTTGTTGGGCATGGTCATGTTATGGGCCACAGATTTCTTTCCATTATGGAAGAAGGTGTCGGGGGTCCAGATCTTACTGGCCATCAGGTTGTTGAGCGGCAAAGTGTTCATGGGCCCGTGAAACTTCAGTCGCTCGTCCTTCCAACTCTGACGGAAGAAAACGTCCACGGTGTACTCCTGAGGGAGAGAGAAGGGTTAAATAGATCTGTTCCTTTGAGGACGATGTTTGACCCGTCTTCTCAGTGGACTAGTTTACAGATCAGTGATGTTCACACTGAAGATGTCAGCTAGCCTGATACGCCGTGACCCTCACCTACATGGGACACGGTCTCCTCTCTTTCATATTTCAGACAGAGCCTCTCCACCACATGGGACTACTTCTGATTGGTTCTTTCACGTTTCTGACCCGTTTTTAAAGCTAGGGGGATTTTCATATATTTATGACATTCTTTTACCAACGATGCAATGGTTGACCCTGCTGCCTCTCTGATTGGTCCACTGACTCACCAGTTACACCACGATCCACATTATCTGGATTTTAGTGTCTCAAACATTCAGTTTTTAGTTTTTCAGTGAAACTCATGGATGGTGTTGTTTCTCAGGACTCTGTGGATCTGCTGCTCTTTGAATATCAGAGCGCTGTGTGTGTGTGTGTGTGTGTGTGGGGTGGGGGTGTGTGTGTGTGGGGTGTGTGTGTGTGTGTGGGGTGTGTGTGTGTGTGTGGGGTGTGTGTGTGTGTGTGTGGGGTGTGTGGGTGTGCGTGTGTGGGGTGTGTGTGTGTGTGTGGGGTGAACTCAGACGGAGCAGGAAGAGCAGTGAGGAAGTTTCTGAGCTGTAATCCGTTCTTAGTGAATCAGAGGTTTCTACGTCCTTGGGTGGGCGGAGCCTTTAAAGCACATGGCATTACTAATGTGGCTCCTCTCTCTCACATGAATAATAACTATCAATACTCCTCAGACTGTGAAATCAGACTGCAGACATGTCAGTGTGGGACACGCTGTCTCCTAATCAGCCCTGCCCCGTTGTCCCGTTGGCTCCATCTTCAGAGGTTTTTTTAGGGCGAATGCGGCCCGGCTTAGCTCGTCACCTGGCCGCGTTCAGACCGGACCGTCGGTCTCAGATCCAGCTGCTCCCCGAGGCAAAATGTCAGACACGGTTTTCATCATCAAGGTCGTCAGAGCGTCCAGCTGAGCGGAAACGCCCTCCTTTCACTCTCACTCCCTCATTACTGCAAAAACTCACAACTGCATGGAGCCAGGAGACGTCCAGAGCTGTAGTCAGCTCTAACGCTGACCACGCTGGAGTCTGAGTTTTCAGGGACATCATCAAATAATGATGAACCAGATCCTCTTCAGACTCTACCGCTGACTATAAAGATGGACGACATGTCTGTCATTAAAGAAGCCAAAGGCTCAGATTTACACGGCTAGTGTCCAAACAGCGTCCTACTGCCTCAGGGCCTCCTCTGAACAGGTGTGCTACCTGGTAGAACCACGGCTAATGCTTATAGTTAGCTTGTTACTGTAAGACAACTCCACAGGCAGCCATTAGGGTTAGGGTTAGGGTTAGCACGCCCGATCAGGTCAGAGAGGGAACATTCACTACTGCACACCACAGAACAATGTGGCGAGATGACCCTGCAGGATCAGACAGTTCCTCTGGTCGGAGCGATATCTCTGAATGAATCCTGAACTAAAACACCACAGATCCTACACACCTGCATTCTGAGTAAATCTGAGTTTATAAAGCCACCAGGAGGCCGCCATGTTTGGTCCTGGTACTGTGACGTGACTTGGCCGGAGCGCTCCTCGCCGTTCCTCTGCAGTAACCGCCGTTTCAGACTGGCGGCGTGTTCAGCTGCTTGAATCTGCTCCACGTTTTGCTACGACTCGCCCCATCACAGCTTCATAGCAGACAGGAGTTAGCTGCGTTTGTCTCCCTCTGTCATTCCTCCACGTTTGACCTCAGTAAACCTCCCTATCAGTGACTGGATTCAGGGTAGAGAGGAAGTGTGCTGGCAGCTTTTCAAAATAAAAGCATTATGCACAAACAAAAGGCGTTTCTCCAAAGAAAACTAAAGCTGGCTTTTACTTTGAAAAGCCCAAACCAGAAGTGTTTTATACTGTTTATCTTTACCTGAAACGTGGAAACAGAAAGCTTCATAAATAGAAGTTTGGAGAACAACTTTATTAACATTTCAGTTCTTCATCTGGTTCATCATAAACTGATTTCAAACATATTCTACCCACGCAGAATCAATATTTGCTACAACAGGGTAAATATGGATCTGTATTTATTATTTTACTCTCTAGTTTGGCCGATAAACGCTGGTGGTGCAAGGAAAAGCAGAAGAGACCTCAAATCTTAAAATTCTCCGTGTGTGAGACGTGCAGCGTCTCTGAGGTCAGCCCTGACACTGGCCGCCAGTCTGAGACAGCGGTTACTGCAGAGGAACGGCGAGGAGCGCTGCGGCTAAGTGACGTCACAGTACCAGAGCGGACCAACACACGGAGGCCTCCTGGTGGCTTTATAAACTCAGATTTACTCAGAATGCAGATATCTAGAGAGTTTTAGTTCAGTATAAATATGAGAGACACATCTGTCCAATAAGGTGAACTGGTCTGACCATGCAGGGTTCCTTTAAGAACCATCTGATCATCAGACCTTTACCGACTTTAAAAACTTAAATTCAGTTTAAAACAGTAGAAAAATCCACAATGACACAGAAACAGTGTGAATGATAGATGATGGAGGTTTCTCCTTAAAAGCTTGAACAGATCTCCTTCCACTCTGGATGGACTGAGGTGTTGGTGGTCCACATCTAAACCCCCTCAGCTCCTCTTCTGGACTCACCACTGGACTCTATCTGTCTGCAGACCCCACCAGGAACATGACTGCCCAGCGGTAGTTCTTGTGTTTCTTGATTGCCTCTTGTCTGTCGTGTAATTTCACCAATTAAAAAGCATCCTTGTTGTCATGAGGCGAGGCTCTCACCACCACATACACGTCTCAGAAAAACAAATGTCCTCCTGCTGCTTTTATTCCTCTAAAAACATCACAGATGGAGGATTTTCTGAGCTGTGGATGAAAATTGGGGCTTTCTGCTTTATAATATGGCACAGAGAGTGTTGGACACAGGGAACATGCAGGTGTATTAGCTCTGACTGATTTAGTTTTCCTTCACGGTGTTTGCCAGAGCGACACAGACATAATAATCCAGCAATGAGAAAGCTTCACAAACATGGAGGCAGAGGCAGCAGCAGGGGGCCGCTCAGTCTATCAGGCAACGGGAAGAGGTGTGTGTGTTCCTGCGTGGGAGATACGTGTGTGTGTGTGTGTGCCTATCAGAGCCCAGCTATCAAAGGCAGAGGAAAAAAGACGCTGTGGTGGAGTGAAATTATCTGCTGCAAGTTTGATGGAGACACGTCATGAATGAAACATGAGAGCAGCTTTTGAAGGTGCTGTCTGGATCACGACCACTTCCATCCTTCTGCCCCCTCGCTTCTGTGCCACTTAAATATTTGTGTGTGTGTGTGTGTGTGTGGGGGGGGGGGGGGCTAGGATTGTGATGGAAAAACTGAGGAAAGCTTTTAAGGCAAGAAACCGTGTTTGTGAGCGTGTGAGAGACAGACGTCGCAGGGTTTTCCCAGAGAACATCAGGATGTTGGAGGAAACCGTTACCATTAGAGACAACATAGAAATCTGGATCTAACCTCGTTTGTGTTCATCTTTTAGAAACTGGCGCTTTCTTATGGCCACAAAAACACTTCCTGCATTAAACAGAAGCCAAAGAATGATGTCTGCTGGGCAGATTTACATCTCCAGGATTTTATTGGCTCAAATATCCAACAGCTGATCAGAACCAGAGACAACCTGTGGAGGAGGAACGAAGCCAGGACGCTGCGAGTCCTCTCACTCCTGTCAGAATAAACAGAACCATAACAGAATATATATAAAATACACATAACAGCCTGGTGGGAGTAGTTCATGTCTGTATGAGGGACTGAGTTTGTTTATAACTGTTTTGGTGTTAAAGGTCATTATTTAACACAAAAATCACGTCTTCATAACCTCACAAAGCAGATGGATTCTCCCGTTTCCGTGTTTCTCACTGGTGAATCCATCTTCAAAGCTCCCGTCTGAACCGTTTGGGCCCGGTTAGAAAGAGACAGGACCAATCAGAGACGAGGGGCGGTACTTTCAGTCATGACATAAGCAAGCAGCAGCAAGAGCTGGTGCAGTTATGGAGGAAGAGATTCGCCTGGATGCTGCTAAAGCGCCAGTTTGATCAGAACTTGACCACATTTCTTCGTTTAAAGAACAAAGAACAGCAGTGAGTTGTTTTTTTTTTCAAAAACCACAAAAGTGGAGTACTGACATGTCTACAGTCGCCATGGTTACCATTATGCAGTTCTCTGTGGAGTTTACTCCTCAGTAGCAGCCACATCACTTGTTTTGTTGCTCTGATTGGCCCATGAAGATGTGACGGACAGCAGCCTCTGCCCTTTCCCAAACACCGTCTGATGTGTCAGGTTAACTTTAAGGCTTTTCTAACAAAAATATGTGCCCCTGTCCACAATCCCCCCAAGAATCAGAAATACCCCCCCCCCCCCCCACCTGTTCAGAAAGTGTGTGCTGAAACAAGCTGTCCTCAGTGGTTTTTCCCCTCATGATGTCATGTGGGGAGTTGGCCCCGCCCTAACATATGTTGGCATAAGAAGCCTAACAATGATTCATAAAGGCTTTATTTTTATATCTTATAAAAGACATTTATCTGGGCCTGTCAGCCAAACGTGGCTTAGAACAAATAGATATTTAGACAAACAGTCCTGCTCAGACCTGAGCTCTGTGAAGCCAAGAACCCGCCATGCTGCAGCCTTTATATCTAATAAACACATATTTATCCATTATTAGATCAATAATGCAGCCCAGTGATTGGTTACCGTTTCTCAGATCTGACATAGAAACAAACATGGCTTGTCTGAAATCATGACATCATTTCCCACTCCTTAGAGAGGACATTATTTTCCTCTCTGCATGTCTACCTGATGGTGCTGTAGGTCTGAGAGCAGCAGGTTAACATTATTTTATTTACATTAATGACACACTCCCTAAAGAGAAGCTTTAATAAAGAGTTCTGGTGCTGGCATCAGCCTTTAGCTGAGACTGAACCATCACTGCTGCCGTATTTAAACACAGAACATGTATCATCCAATCAGAAATCAGCATTCTATTCATTATAATGGGCTTCACACTCTGTGACCATGTATGTATTTGAAATGTAACACGCATGCTGCATGCTGGATGATGGGGTCTGGTTTTTAATAACACAGTCTGACCTCTGCCTTGTCATCACACTCTCCTGGTTGGAGTGGCTCGGTTACCCGTGGCAACAGGACAAGCAGCGCTGACAGGTCTCTGTCTGAGAGATTTTATCTGCTGGATGTGAGTAATTACATCTGAGCCAACCCTGCAGGGAGGTTTCTAAAAGCTCTGTGGTTTGGTTTTAACTGTGTCGCTTTAAAGGCAGATAACAGATTTCCACTGGTAGACTACTCAGCTTCTCATGTTTATCATGTAGACCACTGAAGTCTTCATCAACACACACCACTGGATCCAGTTAAACCTGTGAGAAGATGTGGAAGAGACTCTGCATTTATAATCCTTAAAGGTTAGTCTGAACCTTTACTGGGGGCTGAGAACAGAAATCTAACATTCTGATGGATCAAACATCCACAAACTAATGTTAGAATCTAACATTCTGATGGATCAAACATCCACAAACTAACGTTAGAATCTAACATTCTGATGGCTCAAACATCCACAAACTAATGTTAGAATCTAACATTCTGATGGCTCAAACATCCACAAACTAATGTTAGAATCTAACATTCTGATGGCTCAAACATCCACAAACTAACTTTAGAATCTAACATTCTGATGGCTCAAACATCCACAAACTAATGTTAGAATCTAACATTCTGATGGCTCAAACATCCACAAACTAATGTTAGAATCTTACATTCTGATGGATCAAACATCCACAAACTAATGTTACAATCTAACATTCTGATGGCTCAAACATCCACAAACTAATGTTAGAATCTAACATTCTGATGGCTCAAACATCCACAAACTAATGTTAGAATCTAACATTCTGATGGATCAAACATCCACAAACTAATGTTAGAATCTAACATTCTGATGGCTCAAACATCCACAAACTAATGTTAGAATCTAACATTCTGATGGCTCAAACATCCACAAACTAACGTTAGAATCTAACATTCTGATGGCTCAAACATCCACAAACTAATGTTAGAATCTAACATTCTGATGGCTCAAACATCCACAAACTAACTTTAGAATCTAACATTCTGATGGCTCAAACATCCACAAACTAATGTTAGAATCTAACATTCTGATGGCTCAAACATCCACAAACTAATGTTAGAATCTAACATTCTGATGGCTCAAACATCCACAAACTAATGTTAGAATCTAACATTCTGATGGCTCAAACATCCACAAACTAACTTTAGAATCTAACATTCTGATGGCTCAAACATCCACAAACTAATGTTAGAATCTAACATTCTGATGGCTCAAACATCCACAAACTAATGTTAGAATCTTACATTCTGATGGATCAAACATCCACAAACTAATGTTACAATCTAACATTCTGATGGCTCAAACATCCACAAACTAATGTTAGAATCTAACATTCTGATGGATCAAACATCCACAAACTAATGTTAGAATCTAACATTCTGATGGATCAAACATCCACAAACTAATGTTAGAATCTAACATTCCGATGGATCAAACATCCACAAACTAACGTTAGAATCTAACATTCTGATGGCTCAAACATCCACAAACTAATGTTAGAATCTAACATTCTGATGGCTCAAACATCCACAAACTAATGTTAGAATCTAACATTCTGATGGCTCAAACATCCACAAACTAATGTTAGAATCTAACATTCTGATGGCTCAAACATCCACAAACTAATGTTAGAATCTAACATTCTGATGGCTCAAACATCCACAAACTAACTTTAGAATCTAACATTCTGATGGCTCAAACATCCACAAACTAATGTTAGAATCTAACATTCTGATGGCTCAAACATCCACAAACTAATGTTAGAATCTAACATTCTGATGGATCAAACATCCACAAACTAACGTTAGAATCTAACATTCTGATGGATCAAACATCCACAAACTAATGTTAGAATCTAACATTCTGATGCTCAAACATCCACAAACTAATGTTAGAATCTAACATTCTGATGGCTCAAACATCCACAAACTAATGTTAGAATCTAACATTCTGATGGATCAAACATCCACAAACTAATGTTAGAATCTAACATTCTGATGGCTCAAACATCCACAAACTAATGTTAGAATCTAACATTCTGATGGCTCAAACATCCACAAACCAACTTTAGAATCTAACATTCTGATGGATCAAACATCCACAAACTAATGTTAGAATCTAACATTCTGATGGCTCAAACATCCACAAACTAATGTTAGAATCTTACATTCTGATGGATCAAACATCCACAAACTAATGTTAGAATCTAACATTCTGTTGGCTCAAACATCCACAATGTTAGAATCGAACATTCTTATGGATCACACATCCACAAACTAATGTTAGAATCTAACATTCTGATGGCTCAAACATCCACAAACTAATGTTAGAATCTAACATTCTGATGGATCAAACATCCACAAACTAATGTTAGAATCTAACATTCTGATGGCTCAAACATCCACAAACTAATGTTAGAATCTAACATTCTGATGGCTCAAACATCCACAAACTAATGTTAGAATCTAACATTCTGATGGCTCAAACATCCACAAACTAATGTTAGAATCTAACATTCTGATGGCTCAAACATCCACAAACTAATGTTAGAATCTAACATTCTGATGGCTCAAACATCCACAAACTAACTTTAGAATCTAACATTCTGATGGATCAAACATCCACAAACTAATGTTAGAATCTAACATTCTGATGGCTCAAACATCCACAAACTAATGTTAGAATCTAACATTCTGATGGCTCAAACATCCACAAACTAATGTTAGAATCTAACATTCCGATGGATCAAACATCCACAAACTAATGTTAGAATCTAACATTCCGATGGATCAAACATCCACAAACTAATGTTAGAATCTAACATTCCGATGGCTCAAACATCCACAAACTAATGTTAGAATCTAACATTCTGATGGCTCAAACATCCACAAACTAATGTTAGAATCTAACATTCTGATGGCTCAAACATCCACAAACTAATGTTAGAATCTAACATTCTGATGGCTCAAACATCCACAAACTAATGTTAGAATCTAACATTCTGATGGCTCAAACATCCACAAACTAATGTTAGAATCTAACATTCTGATGGCTCAAACATCCACAAACTAATGTTAGAATCTAACATTCTGATGGATCAAACATCCACAAACTAATGTTAGAATCTAACATTCTGATGGCTCAAACATCCACAAACTAATGTTAGAATCTAACATTCTGATGGATCAAACATCCACAAACTAATGTTAGAATCTAACATTCTGATGGCTCAAACATCCACAAACTAATGTTAGAATCTAACATTCTGATGGCTCAAACATCCACAAACTAATGTTAGAATCTAACATTCTGATGGCTCAAACATCCACAAACTAATGTTAGAATCTAACATTCTGATGGCTCAAACATCCACAAACTAATGTTAGAATCTAACATTCTGATGGCTCAAACATCCACAAACTAATGTTAGAATCTAACATTCTGATGGATCAAACATCCACAAACTAATGTTAGAATCTAACATTCTGATGGCTCAAACATCCACAAACTAATGTTAGAATCTAACATTCTGATGGCTCAAACATCCACAAACTAATGTTAGAATCTAACATTCTGATGGCTCAAACATCCACAAACTAATGTTAGAATCTAACATTCTGATGGCTCAAACATCCACAAACTAATGTTAGAATCTAACATTCTGATGGCTCAAACATCCACAAACTAATGTTAGAATCTAACATTCTGATGGCTCAAACATCCACAAACTAATGTTAGAATCTTACATTCTGATGGATCAAACATCCACAAACTAATGTTAGAATCTAACATTCTGATGGCTCAAACATCCACAAACTAATGTTAGAATCTAACATTCTGATGGCTCAAACATCCACAAACTAATGTTAGAATCTAACATTCTGATGGCTCAAACATCCACAAACTAATGTTAGAATCTAACATTCTGATGGCTCAAACATCCACAAACTAATGTTAGAATCTAACATTCTGATGGCTCAAACATCCACAAACTAATGTTACAATCTAACATTCTGATGGCTCAAACATCCACAAACTAATGTTAGAATCTAACATTCTGATGGATCAAACATCCACAAACTAACTTTAGAATCTAACATTCTGATGGATCAAACATCCACAAACTAATGTTAGAATCGACCGCACAGCTGAAATAAAAGAACCTCTCATTTAAGAGCCGCTATCTTTAACCAGCCTTGTGTTGCTGCATGTCGTAAAAATAAAGGTGTGTGAGCTGACCGATCACTGAGCCTCGCTGTCCACTCTCACAAGTCAAAATTGTTTTAGTGATTAGTTCTAAAGAAGAAAGTCCTTCAGCTTCACAGGAGACTGACAAAGATGGGCCGTCCCACATGAAGATGGACTATCCCACATGAAGATGGGCTGTCCCACATGAAGATGGGTCGTCCCACATGCAGATGGGCTGTCTCACATGCAGATGGGCCGTCCCACATGAAGATGGACTATCCCACATGCAGATGGGCCGTCCCACATGAAGATGGACTATCCCACATGAAGATGGGCTGTCCCACATGAAGATGGGTCGTCCCACATGCAGATGGGCTGTCTCACATGCAGATGGGCCGTCCCACATGAAGATGGACTATCCCACATGAAGATGGGCTGTCCCACATGAAGATGGGTCGTCCCACATGCAGATGGGCTGTCTCACATGCAGATGGGCCGTCCCACATGAAGATGGACTATCCCACATGCAGATGGGCCGTCCCACATGAAGATGGACTATCCCACATGAAGATGGGCTGTCCCACATGAAGATGGGTCGTCCCACATGCAGATGGGCTGTCTCACATGCAGATGGGCCGTCCCACATGAAGATGGACTATCCCACATGAAGATGGGCTGTCCCACATGAAGATGGGTCGTCCCACATACAGATGGGCTGTCTCACATGCAGATGGGCCGTCCCACATGCAGATGGGCTGTCTCACATGCAGATGGGCCGTCCCACATGCAGATGGGCTGTCCCACATGCAGATGGGTCGTCCCACATGCAGATGGGCTGTCTCACATGCAGATGGGCCGTCCCACATGCAGATGGGCCGTCCCACATGCAGATGGGCTGTCCCTCATGCAGATGGGCCGTCCCACATGCAGATGGGCTGTCCCACATGGTATAAAGCTGGTCAGTGTCTTTAGCTCAGTGTCAGTCATGTGACCTGTGCTGATCTGACAGACTTCTTCGTACATCTACAGGATATTCTTACATCCATCTGGGAAACCTCCCATGAGAAGTGTTTGGGGAGGACAGAAGTCCTGTCCCTGTTCCTGCTGTTGTCTGCCCAACATGGTGGTTCAGAGAGAACTCAGACTTCTCCACCGTTGCTTCTCTGAGAGGCAGGACTGGCAGCCCTCAGACTGAATAAGGGGGCAGAATCAGGGGTAGTGGACTGTGGACTGTCCTCTGGTTATGTCCAGATCACTGATGTGGATTTTTGTGAATATGCTGTGATCCTTGCAGACACAGTAGATAGTTTTTTTAATGTTTGAGTCCATCTTTATTATTTTGGAGTGGCCCTTAAAGGTCTCTGTAGGCCAGAACCATGAACCACATTCATCTTTCCTCACTGACATCCAGCTGGACCTGTCCTGAGTCTTCCTCAGTGTACATGTTGTTATCTTTCCTAAACGCTCTCCATCCTCCTGATACATTCACTCGTTTAGAGATCTTTATATTTTTATAAGTCAGCGTCTCAGAGCCTCCAACATTTCTCAGGCTGTCGGTCTGAGTCTCGTTCACACCTTAAAGCTAAAAGCCTTTCAGCTCCCTGCTGCCTGTTGGAAACTGCACATGAATTCTGACAGCCTGGAGTGGTGGAGGCAGTCAGGGACCTGAAGGCACTTTCACTTTTCTGACTGTGTGTTGTGTGTCTGTTTGTGTGTCTGGTTTTGTGTCTGCCTTGTTTCCTCAGAGGTCGAGGTTCTCCCAGGTCTGGGCCGAGGTGTGAGACTTACCATATCTGTGTCAGACACCGGGCCAAAACTGGTCACATAGATGTCGGTCTTCACCTCTGTTACTCGGTCTGTGAAGACAAAAAGAAGACGTTTTACTGCAGGAAATACTCAGAGAGAACAAACAAAACCTTTCTGAGTCTAAAGGAGGCCAACAAGTGAAGAAGACTGACTAACAGAAGTGTTATAAATTCAGCTCTGCTGTTGATGAGAGCTGTGACTCCTAATGTATGTTCAGACAACAGCTGATGCTGCTCTGCAGATACTAGGGGAGTGTGGTCCAGCCATCAGCTAACCCTCATCCTGGTTCTAGATAAGATACGGTCTGTTTGACAGTATGGTTAAACCCCAATGGACAGAAACAGATGAATGCAGGTAGCCACAACATGAATGCAGGTAGCCACAACATGAATGCATCATGAATGCACATATCCGCTCTAACATGACTGCAGCAGCTGCAGCACAAATAAAATATGACCACAGAGGCAAAACAACCCCAAGATGAAGATTTTAGGAGACAACGGTGGAGGGAGTCTGTAAGAGGGTTAATCTATTCAAAAAAGTGTTTCTCTTTAAACAACCTGTACTTAAACCAGAAATTCAGTTTCCATGTTATTTTGGCTGATTCTTAGTTCCTACTGTTTCCAGGTCTGAACTCCAGATAAAGATGTTGGATGATACCAGCGTCCTTTGTCCTTAAAAACTGTTAATAACATCAAAAAGCTCTGTGGGTGCAAAGATGGTCACATCTGCTAATCATTCATATTGATCTACTGTATATTTCTGTTCAGGAAAGCGTCTGATTGAAGCTCAGTCTCTGTAATCACACGCTGAGGTTTGCTAATTCAAGAAAAGGATATTACTGAAGTATTCATGAAATCATCTAACACCCTATCAAACCTGTGTGTGTGACAGACGGAGAGGTAGCAGGAGTGTTTGCAGATATTGGCAGCACTTATTTACACTCATCCTCAGGCATTAAGTGAAGGACAAGTAGAAGTAAAGATCCATATTTATCCTGACACCTTGTTCTACATTATGATGCAAATCATGTTCTCAAAGGTTCTCAACAGGGTTAAAGGTCAGGGGAGGATGGGGGCCACACCATGAGTTTCTCTCCTTTATGCCCATAGCAGCCAATGACACAGAGGGATTCTTTGCAGCATGAGATGGTTCATTGTCATGCATGAAGATCATTTTGCTACAGAAGGCACGGTCCTTCTTTTTGTACCATGGAAGAAAGTGGTCAGTCAGAAACTCTAGATACTTTGCCGAGGTCATTTTCACACCTTCAGGGACCCTAAAGGGGCCTATCGGCTCTCTCCCCATGAACATGACTCCGCCCCCTCCTTGCTGACATCACAGCCTTGCTGGGACATGGTGGCCATCCACCAACCATCCACTACTCCTCCATCTGGACCATCCAGGGTTGCACGGCACTCATCAGTCAACAAGACTGTTTAAATTAAGTCTTCATGTATTTCTGGGCCCACTGCAACCGTTTCTGCTTGTGAGCATTGGTTAGGGGGGGCTGAATAGTAGGTTTATACACGACTGCAAGCCTCAGCAAAAACATGAATGCATTCAGTGGTCACATGACTTCAGGTATCTGCAGCACACATGCAATCCACAACACATTTTCAAACAGCTGCAGCAGGACGACAGCAGGTAGCCATGGATGCTTCTGTGTTATTTCTAAAGAGCATGACTACAAACTAGAGTCTGGTGTGATGGATGAAGATGGCACAGCTCTTTTTTATGTACTGCATCCATACAAACTTCTTTTGATTCCATGAAGCTGAAAAGTGGAAAGGATTTCAATTTCTCTTTGAAAACGGACCAACAACCACTTCTATAGAAACAAAGTCCATTTTAAGAAAGAAAAGTCTTCAAACTCTCCTGAACAGTGTTTAGAGAAGAAGAAGAAGAGCTCTAGGACCTCTGTGGGAGAAGAATGCCCTCTGTCTCTGTTTCTGTCCTCCATGAATCAAACATCATGCTTCTATCTGTAATTAGTGTCATGATGATATAAATGCTGAGCGGGCAGCAACATTTCATCCTGTGTGGAGCGACTGTTGAGCCACCAAACATGAACTAAACTTTGAGTGATTTCTATGCATGCTCAAACCCTGCAGTGATCCTTCAGTCTCTCGCTGCCTGAGGGGCTGAAGGTGGCACATCTTTGACTTCACATCTCACACAGAAACAGAAGAGCTCTGACTGATAACCACATTCTCCCATAAGAGCTGCAGATTCCATAAAGCCCTGATCTCAGAGCCCACAACACTTGAGGGTTTCTGCAGACGCTGCTGAGTGGCAGGTACATTTTCTGGGGTTTGCATTAATCTTCTTACTGCTATTATTTTTAGTCTTCCTCGATGAAGACATTTCATTCTAGTAGCATCTTAATGGATCTTCTGGGAGCAGGAGTGGGATTAAGAGTGCATCATCAATCCCTCTGATGCTCAGAAGTCCCGTAGAGGGTGGCGTGCTAATGGACTCCTCCTCAGTAGACGCCATGTTTAGTTACGCCTCCACACCAGCGCTAACCAGGGCGAGAGGCATTCTGGTTTTGGGTTGTTGGTCCATCCATCTGGGCCATTGTAGTCATTTTCTCCAAACTTGAACCTTGACTCAAAGATGGAATGAAGACATTCTAGAGGGACAAGGTCAAAATCCACAAACCCGCTGAACTTTCATGGGCCGGCAACCGTTGACCTTGTGGAGACGTATTATTGGTCTACTTTGTCACAGACAATGTTTCTCAGCCGTACCAGAAATACCAGGAGAAATAGCCAAGAATATCTCCAGGTCAGATTCATGTACAATTACAGACACTTTAAAACTATCAGGTCAGCGCGCTCATAAGAACAAAAACAAGGCATTTAAAACCATCAATCCTTTATGAAGCTGTCCAAACATCAGGAAAATTAGGACACAGCGTGGTTTCCAAAAGGAATTTCAAATCCTAATTAATCTGACCGCAGAACAGTTTTCCATGTTGCCTGAGTCCATTTCTAATGAGCGTTGGTCCAGAGAAGACAGATCTGGATGGTTATCAGATACGTCAGGCCAAAACCTTGTATCTCCATTTGTCATGATTTTAATTTTTGTCCATAAATCAGAGCTATTAGTCATGCTTTACATCTGGAAGTGGGTTTTAACAAGTTAAAGCAATAAGAAGCATCAAAAAGAAGCTGACTATGGAAACATACAGCGTTTTTATTTTCATTCCCTGAAGAGTGGTGATTTTGGAGATACAAGGTTTAAGCCCCACATTGGTGATCTGTGGAGGCCAACTGTGCTGACAGCAGTGTTTTCTGGAGTGTTCTGAGCCCATGCAGTGATTTAAGAACAGAATCATTCCTGTTTTTAAAGCAGCGCCCCCTAGGGGCCAGAAGATCCCCAGCAGCCAATGGCCTTCAGCCTCGCCCATCACAGACTTCTCCAGGTTCTCTGGATCTCTGATGAAGACGGAGGGACACTCAAAGTCGCTGCTGACAGGAACATTTTCCTGAAATTGTTCCACAGTTTTAGACTCAGCCTTTGCAGATGGATGAACCTCTACCCATCTTTACTTCTGAGACAGTCTGCCTCTGAAGCGCTGCTTTTATACCCACTCATGACTGCCCTGTTGATCAGAATGCTTCTCCAGCTGTTTTCATTGGTGCCACTTCCTTTTCCTACTCCGTCTCTACTTTTTTTAGATGTGTTGCTGCCATCAAATTCAAAAGAGCTAACATTTTTACTGAAATGGTAAAATGTTTAACCTGACATGTCCTTTATGTTCTACTGTGAGTAAAATATGGGTTTATGAGATTTACAGATGATTACATTTTGTTTCATTTACATTTTACTCACATTTTTGGTTGGACATCAAGAGTAATGCACAGATAACAGTCAGTCAGTTTCCTAGCTAAAAAAGATTAAAGGTCACATATTTAACCCTTTAAATCCAGTTTATATGGGTCTCAGAGGTCCATAAACATGCCTGTGAGCTCTGTTTCTGTAAAACACTCCAGTATAGATGCCTGCATGTCTATAAACTCCTCTGTTTCAGCCCTGCTCAGAACCAGCTGCTTCTGTGTCTGTGGCTTTAAATGTTACTGAGCTGTCTGACTCCACCCCTGACTCCGCCCCACTCAGGAAATGGGTGTGGCTCTCCTGATCCTGGGATCTGATGGAGTTCTGATTTTTAGGGGGTTGTGGACAGGCCAGGGGCGTATTTTTGCTAGAAAAGCCTTTGAGAGTTGGTCTAACAGAACAGTAACCTTCAGCAGGGAGAATGGCGTCCACCCTATGTCAGAGTCCTCGTTCACTTAGACTCTCATCCTCTGAGCCCCACAGTGGACATGAAGCAGGAGACGGTCATTACTGGCCTCTTAGAGTGTTAAAGATAGCTTTAGTAGCCTGCAGGATGGAGTCTATTGTCTGCATGGAGCCTAAACAAATGTGGTTGCTATGGTTACCTAAACAAATGTGGTTGCTATGGTTACCTCCTTCTCTTTCTTCTCCTTGCAGAGCCTACACATGTCACCACTTTCTATTTCAGACTCATGTGAAGAGGACTAGAACGATCTAGAACGATGTTCCTAATGTGAAAGCAGAGCAGTGACGCAGTAACTCTCTACAGTGGAGCATGCTGGGAAAACATCTGAAGGAGCGGACATGTTAGAATCCAAAACCATGACATGAACAGTAACACACACAGCACAGCTTTTAGTGGGGGGGGGTCAAAAGGAGGGAGGGGGGTCCACTTTGCATCACCAGGTTCACGGGGGGGGGGTCACGGTGAGAATGAACTCTAACCTCTGACATGGACAGGTACAGTTAGCAGGGATCAATGATGACAATCAGACCAAACACCAATCACAGAATCCAATCTAGGAGGTCGAAGGTCACTGACCCACACCCGCTTCATTTCCATGTATTCTCCTTCCATGGAGTGAGGAGGAGGAGGGAGAGGTCCAGCAGGAGAGGAGGATAATTTTCTAAATGAGACATTGGTGATTGGTTTCATCAGTCCGGGTGTTTACTGCTGCTCAGAGGAAGCAGCTGATCAGTAGGAACGTTCACTTCTGACTGAGGACAGGCATCAGCCTTCACTGTCTCAGGGTTTGTCTCATTAGGGGGGAATAAACACAAGTCTGTCACTCTGAGAGAAAACTCGTACTCTGACCTCCTGCTGGCCTCCTGTAAAAAAAAAAACAATAATAAATACAAAATAAAAGCTGTTACACAGAGAAGGAGTCGGCGGCCCTCAGCAGCTCTCCTTACATGAACACACACTTCTGTTTGAACAACTTCACACCAGTATAACCAAACACTGCCAAAGAGATGAATTTCACTCCCTTGGGCTCCTACCATGCCAAAGAAAAAGTCAAAAATGAGACAATAGAGAGGCAAAATGACCTCAGAGCTTCAGGGAACTGATTCATAAACGCTTCTTTACAGTACCTATGAAAGAACGCACCACCATGGATGTTTTACTCTTTTATTGATTTTAAGAATAATTCACATTCAACATAATTTAGTTGTTGACAAAATAATGACAAACACATCTTACAAGTAATGTCAATTAAACAAAGATATAGAATATAAAATCAGTGAGTGCATAAATATTCCTCCTTCTAGTCAGTCTTTAGTAGAGTCTCCTCTCTCTGAGTCTGTGTGGATAGGTCTCAGTCTCTCTGGGTCTGTGTGGATAGGTCTCAGTCTCTCTGGGTCTGTGTGGGTAGGTCTCAGTCTCTCTGGGTCTGTGTGGATAGGTCTCAGTCTCTCTGAGTCTGTGTGGATAGGTCTCAGTCTCTCTGAGTCTGTGTGGGTAGGTCTCAGTCTCTCTGAGTCTGTGTGGATAGGTCTCAGTCTCTCTAGGTCTGTGTGGGTAGGTCTCAGTCTCTCTGAGTCTGTGTGGGTAGGTCTCAGTCTCTCTGAGTCTGTGTGGGTAGGTCTCAGTCTCTCTGAGTCTGTGTGGATAGGTCTCAGTCTCTCTAGGTCTGTGTGGGTAGGTCTCAGTCTCTCTGAGTCTGTGTGGGTAGGTCTCAGTCTCTCTGAGTCTGTGTGGATAGGTCTCAGTCTCTCTAGGTCTGTGTGGATAGGTCTCAGTCTCTGAGTCTGTGTGGATAGGTCTCAGTCTCTGAGTCTGTGTGGATAGGTCTCAGTCAGGATCAGACATCTGGACTCTGGAATTTTACTCCATTCTTCTTTATAAACTGCTCAAACTCTGTCAGGATGATCAGGGATCAGGAGTGAATAGTCCAGGTCCAGACACTAATCCTCTATTGGATTGAGGTCTGGGCTTGGACTCGGCCACTCCGGATCATTCTCCTTGTTGTCTTTAAACCATTTCTCTGGATGCTTCTGCTCATTGTCTGACTGGAAAATAAATCTTCTTTGAGCCATAGTTCTCTGTCAGACTGAAGAAGATTTTCCTCCAGGATTCATTTTACCCTCTACCTTTATAAGCTTTACAGGCTTTACACAGCATGGTGCTGCTGAGAAGCATCCCCACAGCATGATGCTGCCACCAGCGTGCTCCACAGTGGGGATGGTGTGTTTGTGGTGATGTCAGTGTTTGGCGTCTTGTCTGATGGTCTCAAAGCTCCATTCTGGTCTCATCAGACCAAAGACCTTTCTTCCTCTTGACCATGGAGTCTCCCACAGTCCTTCTGGTGAACTCTAGTCCAGATTGAATCTGAGTTTTCTTCAACAGTGTCTTTCTCTTTGCCACTCTCCCATAAAGCTCTGACTGGTGAAGAACCCGGCCAACAGTTGTTGTCTGCAGAGTCTCTCCATCTCAGCTGCTGAAGCTTGGAGCTCCTTCAGAGTAGTCATAGGTGTCTTGGTGTCCTCTCTCACTAGTCTCCTTCTTGCACGCCCACTCAGTGTGTGAGGACGGTCTGATCTAGGCAGATTTACACATGTGACATATTCCTTCATTTCTTCAGGATGATTTAACTGAACTCTGGGGGATGTTCAGAGACTTGGAGATGTTTCTGACTCCATCCTCTGACTTAGACTTTTCAGTAACCTTTTCTCTGAGATTGAGATTTTTTTTTATTTTTAATGGGACAAAATGTATTAACAAACATTTGCATGTAAATACATGGGATTATAGTCCAGTGGCTAATTTCCACCCCCAGTCCCATTAGCAGGTTGGTGTCAGTACATAAAACAAAAACAAACATCAGTAATGGGAATAAAACACACAGAGGATATTAAACAAGCAACAAACATGAATTGTAGACAGTCAAATGACATGCACTCCAATGATAAAAAGATAAAAACGGACTGGGAGTTGGGGGACCATGGTAATCAGTGAATTATAAAGTGCTAGTGCTAATCAAAGTGCTAAAGTGCTACAGTGCTAGCTGCCTAGGAGCTCAGGTCCTCGTTATATTGCAGATTGCTGAATTGTTGCACAGAAGAATCAGATGTATGTTACATTGCACATTACTCTACTGACCAAAATTATAAAGTGCCATGTTGAATATAGTATTGGACGATGCCCATAGCACACGGTTGCACATGCTGATGTGTGAGTAGACATTGCACCAGAAAAAGCATGCATAGATGTATTTGTGTACACAACAGTAGACAATTATAGATGGCACCCCAACACACTGAGCAATTAGACATACAAAATTAGACACAATGATGAACACAGATCTGGTTTTCCAAAAACTCTGCGTGTTCTTTTGTCTTCATGGTGTAATGGTAGCTATGAATACTGATGAACCAGGAGTCTTTGCACTACAATCACTGAGACACCTTCACTGACCTCATCCTCATTTCTCTCATTAACAGACCAGCAGCAGCTGTCTGGTGAATATTTATGCTCTTATTTTACAGGTTCTTATTTGTTTGACATGACTTTGTAGAAATCTTTTTTTCATTTTCACATTAAAGAGTTTTATTGTCAAAAAGCTGAGTTATATTGACCATGATTGGTTTTATAAGTGAACAGACGAGTAAAACATTTTTCATCCGCTTTGTAAACAATAATGGAAATCCTTGTCGTATAGCCGATGATGTTTCTGTTTTCTCCTTTTTGTCAGGTGCCACCCACCCACACTGGTTTATTTTACCCCTACCTGTACCTGTTATATGATATTCTTATATTTGCTAATGGAGCGTTTACTGTGGGTACCTGAGCGCTGCAGGACTGCAGGTGAGCCTGCAAACTTAAGGGCTGATGCATGCACCTGATGGGATCCATCCAAACGCCCAGCCTTTAAATACCAGCGGCTGTAGTCTGCTCACCTCTTCACCAGAATCTTCTAATGAAGCTGGCAGCTCTGTGATTTTAACCTCACCTTCAGTGGATGTGTTCTGACTGTGTAGACTCTGAGGTG
Organism: Cheilinus undulatus; assembly: GCF_018320785.1. Taxonomy (NCBI): domain Eukaryota; kingdom Metazoa; phylum Chordata; class Actinopteri; order Labriformes; family Labridae; genus Cheilinus; species Cheilinus undulatus. The sequence continues at coordinate 43,905,923 of NC_054882.1, read as the reverse complement.
AGGTTTGCTTTATCGCTGCTCAGTTCTGTGACGGTTGGTTTTAAGTAGCCTCTTTATTCATCTCTGTTGTGTTTGTGCTACTGTAGCCTCTTTATTCATCTCTGTTGTGTTTGTGCTACTGTAGCCTCTTTATTCATGTCTGTTGTGTTTGTGCTACTGTAGCCTCTTTATTCATCTCTGTTGTGTTTGTGCTACTGTAGCCTCTTTATTCATGTCTGTTGTGTTCGTGCTACTGTAGCCTCTTTATTCATCTCTGTTGTGTTTGTGCTACTGTAGCCTCTTTCTTCATCTTTTTTGCGGTTGTGCTACTGTAGCCTCTTTATTCATGTCTGTTGTGTTTGTGCTACTGTAGCCTCTTTATTCACCTCTGTTGTGTTTGTGCTACTGTAGCCTCTTTATTCATGTCTGTTGTGTTTGTGCTACTGTAGCCTCTTTATTCATCTCTGTTGTGTTTGTGCTACTGTAGACTCTTTATTCATGTCTGTTGTGTTTGTGCTACTGTAGCCTTTTTATTCATCTCTGTTGTGTTTGTGCTACTGTAGCTTCTTTATTCATCTCTGTTGCGTTTGTGCTACTGTAGCCTCTTTATTCATCTCTGTTGCGATTGTACTACTGTAGCCTCTTTATTCATCTCTGTTGCGGTTGTGCTACTGTAGCCTCTTTATTCATCTCTGTTGTGTTTGTGCTACTGTAGCCTCTTTATTCATGTCTGTTGTGTTTGTGCTACTGTAGCCTCTTTATTCATCTCTGTTGTGTTTGTGCTACTGTAGCCTCTTTATTCATCTCTGTTGTGTTTGTGCTACTGTAGCCTCTTTATTCATCTCTGTTGCCGCTGTGCTACTGTAGCCTCTTGATTCATCTCTGCTGTGTTTGTGCTACTGTAGCCTCTTTATTCATGTCTGTTGTGTTTGTGCTACTGTAGCCTCTTTCTTCATCTTTTTTGCGGTTGTGCTACTGTAGCCTCTTTATTCACCTCTGTTGTGTTTGTGCTACTGTAGCCTCTTTTTTCATGTCTATTGTGTATGTGCTACTGTAGCCTCTTTTTTCATTTCTGTTGTGTTCGTGCTACTGTAGCCTCTTAATTCATGTCTGTTGTGTTCGTGCTACTGTAGCCTCTTTATTCATGTCTATTGTGTTGTGCTACTGTAGCCTCTTTTTTCATGTCTGTTGCATTTGTGCTACTGTAGCCTCTTGATTCATCTCTGTTGCGGTTGTGCTACTGTAGCCTCTTTATTCATCTCTGTTGCGGTTGTGCTACTGTGGCCTCTTTATTCATCTCTGTTATGTATGTGCTACTGTAGCCTCTTTATTCATCTCTGTTGTGTTTGTGCTACTGTAGCCTCTTTATTCATCTCTGTTGTGTATGTGCTACTGTAGCCTCTTGATTCAACTTTGTTGTGTTTGTGCTACTGTAGCCTCTTTATTCATCTCTGTTGTGTTTGTGCTACTGTAGCCTCTTTATTCATGTCTGTTGTGTTCGTGCTACTGTAGCCTCTTTATTCATGTCTGTTGTGTTCGTGCTACTGTAGCCTCTTTATTCATGTCTATTGTGTTGTGCTACTGTAGCCTCTTTTTTCATCTCTATTGCATTTGTGCTACTGTAGCCTCTTTATTCATGTCTGTTGTGTTTGTGCTACTGTAGCCTCTTTATTCATGTCTGTTGTGTTTGTGCTACTGTAGCCTCTTTATTCATGTCTGTTGTGTTCGTGCTACTGTAGCCTTTTTATTCATCTCTGTTGTGTTTGTGCTACTGTAGCCTCTTTATTCATGTCTGTTGTGTTTGTGCTACTGTAGCCTCTTTATTCATGTCTGTTGTGTTTGTGCTACTGTAGCCTCTTTATTCATCTCTGTTGTGTTTGTGCTACTGTAGCCTCTCTATTCATGTCTGTTGTGTTTGTGCTACTGTAGCCTCTTTATTCATCTCTGTTGTGTTTGTGCTACTGTAGCCTCTTTATTCATGTCTGTTGTGTTCGTGCTACTGTAGCCTCTTTATTCATCTCTGTTGTGTTTGTGCTACTGTAGCCTCTTTCTTCATCTTTTTTGCGGTTGTGCTACTGTAGCCTCTTTATTCATGTCTATTGTGTTTGTGCTACTGTAGCCTCTTTATTCATCTCTGTTGCGGTTGTGCTACTGTAGCCTCTTTATTCATGTCTGTTGTGTTGTGCTACTGTAGCCTCTTTATTCATGTCTGTTGTGTTTGTGCTACTGTAGCCTCTTTATTCATGTCTGTTGTGTTTGTGCTACTGTAGCCTCTTTATTCATGTCTGTTGTGTTCGTGCTACTGTAGCCTCTTTATTCATGTCTGTTGTGTTCGTGCTACTGTAGCCTCTTTATTCATGTCTGTTGTGTTCGTGCTACTGTAACCTCTTTATTCATGTCTGTTGTGTTCGTGCTACTGTAGCCTCTTTATTCATCTCTGTTGTGTTCGTGCTACTGTAGCCTCTTTATTCATCTCTGTTGTGTTCGTGCTACTGTAGCCTCTTTATTCATGTCTGTTGTGTTCGTGCTACTGTAGCCTCTTTATTCATGTCTGTTGTGTTTGTGCTACTGTAGCCTCTTTATTCATGTCTGTTGTGTTTGTGCTACTGTAGCCTCTTTATTCATGTCTGTTGTGTTCGTGCTACTGTAGCCTCTTTATTCATGTCTGTTGTGTTTGTGCTACTGTAGCCTCTTTATTCATGTCTGTTGTGGTCGTGCTACTGTAGCCTCTTTATTCATGTCTGTTGTGGTCGTGCTACTGTAGCCTCTTTATTCATGTCTGTTGTGTTCGTGCTACTGTAGCCTCTTTATTCATGTCTGTTGTGGTCGTGCTACTGTAGCCTCTTTATTCATGTCTGTTGTGTTCGTGCTACCATCATCAGGGCAGATTAAAATCATGCCTGCTGTGGTTCTGACTCGTTTCACTGGCGTTCTTGGGAGTGAGATGAGCAGGGTCACACATGAAGTTCTCCCCAGGTTCCTCTAGGTCGGGGATTTAACAAACACTTGTGTTCACGTGTCTTACCTCCAAGACCCGGTCTCAGCCTGTTGTCGTATCCGTCCAGCAGACTGTCCAGGATCTTTGTGAAGGTGGCGATGTCTTTGGAGTTACTGGTCTTGTTGGAAACTGCTTGGGACCTAAATAAAAACAAGAGTATGTTACCTTCAAAGACAGAGAAAATCCCACATCAGCCACAGAAATAGACTGAAGAAGGGTAGGTGGTGACACATGTTAGTAATCTCCTCCTACAATAATAAAGCAGGTTCCTATTAATCCTGGAGGATGGAGCATGCACCACATCCCTGCCTGTCACATTATGATGCACATCTTCAGTCCAAACCCTGGGGCACATGTTGTTCATCACAGCTGATGGTGAAGCTCCTTCACCCTCCAGCATCAAACTGGTTTCAGTTTTTACTGTGAGTAGAACACGCTCATGTGAGGTCCATTTAAAGTTTCAGATTTGTTTTATTAATGATGGTTTAACCGTTATAAATGTCTATTTTCTTCAGAGACTGCCTGAGATAAAGAATATCCTCTCTTAGAAACATTGAGGAGTGTTGTGTTAAATCTCATCCTTTTAAAGGAATATTTCAACATTTTGAAAATACAAATATTCTCTTAGCAGAGCTTTCAGACAGATGGAGCCGTCAGCTTGTGGAAAAGAAGCCAAACCAGGCCTGAAGCCAGGATGGTGGGTCTGTTTCAGTGGAGGGCCTTTCTCTGTAGTTTCTCCCCTAGTTTAGTTAAGAGTGACTATCTGCACCACTCTCTCTGATGACAACCTCTGTTTATGGAGATTTATATGGCGGCACAATACTGTCAAAATTTGAGAGCAAATATGAGATCATGAGCTTTATATGAGCTTTCACAGCGCTCACGCACAGAGCATCTCTACCCAGTCGAGCTATGTCGGTCTGAGAGATGGAAATCATGCCTTTAGCACACTCAGAATCTGAGAGAACACACAACTACAGTCATCGCTCTTCTGCTCGCCAAACCTCCACCTGCTCGCTTGTGAGCAGATTTTCTTTTTGGCAGTAAGTGGGCGGACCCAGTCTTCATCGTATCCCTAAATGTAATTGGTTGGTCCTCGTCTTTCATGATTGGCTGAGGTAGAGATACTCTGCACACGAGCGCTGTGAAAGCTCTCGCAAAAGTAATTTGCTTGTGCGAATGTTTGACTCGGGCACGCGGCTCCTCTGGATCTCATATTTGCTCATGAATTTTGACGGTATTATGACGCCATAGATTTAGACTGCCCCCTACAGGCTGAAACCATCTGCTGGTCTGGTGCTCTGTGACCACCGTTCACTAAAATCAGTCAACCAGGACGTTACTGTAACTCTAAACTCTGGGTTATAGAGTGAAACCACACCAACATACTAACTGTCTGCATGACCATAAACCAGCGTCTCCCTGTTTAAAGTTCAACATGTTCAGCACACTCTGGTTGAGCAGTCAGTGTCTTCCTGCAGCCACAGTGGAGTTCAATAAATAAATAAATAAATAAATAAATCCAGCACCAGAGGTTCCAGTAAAAATGGATTCACGTCAGAGTTGTATACATTAATGTTCATTCATTCCAAGAATGAGTATTTCTAAACTAACTTTACAGTCTGGGTGAATCTTTAACTGTAGACCTGGTGCAGGTGTTTTCCTCACAGGTGGTGAGCGGGCCGTCCTGTTGGCTGTGCTGTTAGCATTAGCAGCGCTAGTGCCAGTAATGGTTACAATGCTGCGTTTGTCTGCACCGTCTATGGAGTCCCGAGCTACCAGCCAGTCCTGTTGACCCAAAATAAAAGTGTTAAGACCAACAGTGGATTGATCCCAGGTAAGAGGATGCCTGACCCGACGTTTCTGCTTCCTGTGCTTCACTGAGGTCATGCGGCCTGCTGCTGAGCCCATCATACACACACATCAGTCAGCAGACTCTGAGACCATCAGGATGTGGTCTGGCTTCACGTCAGGAACAGGAGTTACTGAAAACTTCATACTGACTGGAGACACAACAGAAAATGTTCCAACTACAACAACCACCGACACGCTCACCTGAAGTCACCAGTTAACACGCTCACTGGTTTAAACAGTGGTTCTCTACTGGTCCGGCCTCAGGACCCACCGGTCTGTCTACCAACAGATCCTGACCCAAGTTTCCAGAACAGCGCACGTTTAGTTCATAGAATATGTTCCAGTGTGGAGCATGATTGATATCAAAAAGAAAAAGGACAAAGCTGACACATTTTATACCCTCTTCTCCATCATTATGTGTCGATGTTTGCCAATTTTCCAGAGAACTTGTGAAATGAATCATGGGAAAATAGCCATTTACTGCAGAAGAGATCAGTGAGTTAAAATACTGCTAAAACGTTTAAACTGGCCCCGTTTCACAGTAAAATTAAAGGTATGGATGCATGTCCAATCAGGACTTTAGGAGACACCTAGGCACCACCCACTGAAGACTGCTCTGGGACCCACTTTTGGGTCCCGACCCACCAGTTGAGAACCACTGCTTGTCTACAGCGTCATCAGTGAAGGCTTCATTTTGACCGTTTTTTCACTGTTAAATATGAACACGTTTGATCTATACTAAAGTATTTTCAATTTAAGAACAAATAAATGTTTTCTTTATTATCACTGATTGATTAAAAACCCCCAAAATATGATAGAAGCACATTTTATTAAGAAAAATTATTACATGCAACGCCTTAAAGGTCACATATTTAACCCTTTAAGTCAAGTTTATATCAGTGTCAGAGGTCACTAAAACATGTCTGTGAAGTTTGTTTCTGTAAAAACACTCCAGTATTGAAGTCTGCATGTCTAAAAACCTCTCTGTTTCAGCCCTGATCAGAACCAGCTGCTTCTGTGTCTGTGGCTTTAAATGTTACTGACTCCGCCCCTGACTCCACCCGTCTAAGGAAATAAACGTGGCTCTCCTGATCCTCCTCTCAGCTGCTGTAGAGAAGAATCCGGAGAGAAGGTCCACACCCCGAGGAGTTCCCAGACCAGAATTTGATTAGCAATGAAACTGGAGTGAGGTTTGGAGCCTCCATGCTCCTCCTCAGACCGACACCAACAGTCTGAGATGGGAGCAGACCTCCTCTATGGTGGCTAACATCAGCTGTGAGTTCAGTGGTCCAGGCTCCTCCCCTTAATGGCAACATCTCAGATGTTAAACTTCTTAAAGTCCTGAATGGGAGGAGAACCAGGAAGTGTTGCTGAAGGCTTCCATGTTTTATTTTGTTGGATTAGTTTAGAACTACTGGCCATCTTTATCTAAAGGGGGGACATTTACTCACCCTTAGCCATGGAAGGGGGCTCTCTCTAAACCTTTGACCCCCCCGTAACAGGCTTCTGACCGGGGGGGGGGGGGGGTCCAGAGCTCGCCCTACTCAGCCATTAAACAGAGAGAGACACAAGCAGTAAAAAGAGGTCTGAAGGTCCAGCCTCAGGATATTTTCAGCATCCAAAACTCTCTGAAACCTGGTGAATATTTAAACAACAATATGTTGCAGGAATTCAATTATGGATCAGAGAAGCACACACTCAACAAAAGTGTTTCTTTCTGTGAGGGGAGGTGGCCATGTAGAATGATTATTATTATTATTATTATTATTATTATTATTATTATTATTATTATATTAATATTATTATTATTGTTACTATATTATTATTATTATTATTATTATTATTACTATTATTATTATTTCAATTGTGAGTTCTTGTCTTAATTCTAATGTTTTTCCAGGACACTGACATTAATCTTAGATTTCTGTTTTTAATCGATGAATTCTGACTTTAACATTAAAATTCTGAATATTTTTCTCAGAGTTGGGTAAACGTTGAATCCCAGACCATCCTTTCTTTTATGGTGGCCATAATCCTCTTTCTTAGTAATTTAATGCAATGGTTCTCAATGCGGGGGTCGCAGCCCCCATGGGTGTCCCAAAAAGCAGCTTCTACTATATAAAATCTAGTTTTATGGTTGAACACTTTCAGATCATGTAGGTTTAACATAACATGCAACAACTTAAAATCTACTAGACTAATTTATGTGAACACAACCTAATGCCAGTGAGTTAACATTTCAAATCACCTCTTGATTAGGAGTTCCCTTGTCTATTTTATATCAGTGGAAGTCATAGGTCGAAGGTCATGGCAAAGTCGACTCACCTCATTATCATATTGTGGCAATCAGGAAGCAGTGGCCTGGAGCAGGGGCTTCTGGGATTGTTTTGTGCAAAGGAACTCGCTCTTCTACTGCTCTATAATGTTCATGTTTCATTGCAAAGTTATAATTATGCATGTTTAGTTTATTGGTTCATGTTTTTGGGGGAAATGTTTTTCCATGTCTGACAGCATGAGTGAGGGGGTTAATGCTGCAGCCTGTCTGTATGCGTCTGTATCTGTGGTGCTAAATAAAAGCTAGCTGCTCATGCTCACGGTACGAGGACTTGTTAAACTCATTCAGCACCATTCCTCATCACAGCTCACCACGATATCATACAGGTTTAAATGGCCCAAGAAAATGATGTTAGTGTGTTACATTTACCCTCAATAATAATAATAATAATAATAATAACAAAATAATAATAATAATAATAATAACAAAATAATAATAATAATAATAATAATAACAAAATAATAATAATAATAATGACAATAATAATAATAATAACAAAATAATAATAATAATAATAATAATAATAATAATAACAATAATAACAATAATAATAATAATAATAATAATAATAATAACAAAATAATAATAATAATAATAATAATAACAAATAATAATAATAATAATAATAATAACAATAATAACAATAATAATAATAATAATAATAATAATATCTGGATTTTAAAGAGCACCCCTTTAAGAAACCCAAGGATGCTTTACAGGAACAAATGTAGTTGGCCTGAACCGTGGTGATTTAGTAACTGTAAGGTAAAAGCATCATGTTGACCCAACATACTTACATTCAGGTCACTCAACAAAATCGTTTCTGGCTAAGTTAACGCATCTTACTTGGGTGGAACTACTGTCACTGAGCAAGTTATTTTTCTGAGTATCAGGACTGGAATCAGGGAGAAGAAACTGGAACGGGACATCTCTATGACCCTCATAACCGTGTTCCAGCGTATCCAGAAGCTGATCCAGGTCTCTCAAAGAGCTGCCGTGACGTCAGGGATGTTTGGAAACTTCTACGTCTCTTTATCTCAGAGTAACAGAGCTTTTTCCTCACAGTGATGTCTTTATTTCTTCAGATGTGCATAAGAGCAGGTTCTTCTCAGTTGTTTTGTTCTATTCCTGTTGAATCAGGTTATTTTAAATGTTTTTCTTTAATTATTTTTGAGTGGTTGAATATTTCCATCAGAGTTCATTCTGCTGCGTTTAGCAAATGTGCCTCTGATGTGGTTTTCATTAGTTAAAGGCACAAATCTGCTCTTTGCATGATCTACAACCCTGATCTAAATAACAGACCCCCCCATGCATTCCCTTCTGTAGATCACTAGAAAACCTAAATGTAGTCGTTATGATGGGAAACAACGCTGAATCAAAATCATGCATGCTCAGCAGGTTTTATCTCCTCAGGGGGATCATGTTTGATCAGATTTGATCATGTTTATTCATGTTTGTTTGATCATGTTTGATCATGTTTGTCTGATCATGTTTGATCATGTTTGTCTGATCATGTTTGATCATGTTTGTCTGATCATGTTTGATCATGTTTGTTTGATCATGGTTGTTCATGTTTGATCATGTTTGATCATGTTTTTTCATGTTTGATCATGTTTGATCATGTTTGTTTGATCATGTTTGATCATGTTTGTTTGATCATGTTTGATCATATTTGATCATGTTTCATCATGTTTGTTTGATCATGTTTGTTCATGTTTGATCATGTTTGTTTGATCATGTTTGATCATGTTTGTTTGATCATGTTTGATCATGTTTGATCATGTTTGTTTGATCATGTTTGTTCATGTTAGATCATGTTTGATCATGTTTGTTTGATCATGTTTGATCATGTTTGATCATGTTTGTTTGATCATGTTTGTTCATGTTTGATCATGTTTGTTTGATCATGTTTGATCATGTTTGTTCATGTTTTTTCATGTTTGATCATGTTTGTTCATGTTTGATCATGTTTGATCATGTTTGTTTGATCATGTTTGATCATATTTGATCATGTTTGATCATGTTTGTTTGATCATGTTTGTTCATGTTTGATCATGTTTGTTTGATCATGTTTGTTCATGTTTGATCATGTTTGATCATGTTTGTCTGATCATGTTTGATCATGTTTGTTTGATCATCGTTGTTCATGTTTGATCATGTTTGATCATGTTTGTCTGATCATGTTTGATCATGTTTGTTTGATCATGGTTGTTCATGTTTGATCATGTTTGATCATGTTTGTTCATGTTTGATCATGTTTGATCATGTTTTTTCATGTTTGATCATGTTTGTTTGATCATGTTTGTTCATGTTTGATCATGTTTGATCATGTTTGTTTGATCATGTTTGTTCATATTTGATCATGTTTGATCATGTTTGTTTGATCATGTTTGTTCATGTTTGATCATGTTTGTTTGATCATGTTTGTTCATGTTTGATCATGTTTGATCATGTTTGTTTGATCATGTTTGTTTGATCATGGTTGTCCATATTTGATCATGTTTGATAATGTTTGATCATGTTTGATCATGTTTGTTTGATCATGTTTGATAATGTTTGTTTGATCATGGTTGTTCATGTTTGATCATGTTTGATCATGTTTGTTCATGTTTGTTTGATCATGTTTGATCATGTTTGATCATGTTTTTTCATGTTTGACCATGTTTGATCATGTTTGTTTGATCATGTTTGTTCATGTTTGATCATGTTTGATCATGTTTGTTTGATCATGTTTGTTTGATCATGGTTGTCCATATTTGATCATGGTTGATAATGTTTGATCATGGTTGATAATGTTTGATCATGTTTGATTATGTTTGTTTGATCATGTTTGTTCATGTTTGATCATGTTTGATTATGTTTGTTTGATCATGTTTGTTCATGTTTGATCATGTTTGTCCATGTTTGTTTGATCATGTTTGTTTGATCATGGTTGTCCATATTTGATCATGTTTGATAATGTTTGATCATGTTTGATCATGTTTGTTTGATCGTGTTTGATCATGTTTGATCATGTTTGTTTGATCATGTTTGATCATGTTTGTTCATGTTTGATCATGTTTGATCATGTTTAATCATGTTTGTTCATGTTTGATCATGTTCAATCATGTTTGATCATGTTAATTCATGTTTGATCATGTTTGATCATGTTTGTTTGATCATGTTTGATCATGTTTGATCATGTTTGTTTGATCATGTTTGTTCATGTTAGATCATGTTTGATCATGTTTGTTTGATCATGTTTGATCATGTTTGTTTGATCATGTTTGTTCATGTTTGATCATGTTTGTTTGATCATGTTTGATCATGTTTGATCATGTTTGATCATGTTTGTTTGATCATGTTTGTTCATGTTTGATCATGTTTGTTTGATCATGTTTGATCATGTTTGTTCATGTTTGATCATGTTTGTTCATGTTTTTTCATGTTTGATCATGTTTGTTTGTTCATGTTTGATCATGTTTGATCATGTTTGTTTGATCATGTTTGATCATATTTGATCATGTTTGATCATGTTTGTTTGATCATGTTTGTTCATGTTTGATCATGTTTGTTTGATCATGTTTGTTCATGTTTGATCATGTTTGATCATGTTTGTTTGTTCATGTTTGTTTGATCATGGTTGTCCATATTTGATCATGTTTGATAATGTTTGATTATGTTTGATCATGTTTGTCTGATCATGTTTGATCATGTTTGTTTGATCATCGTTGTTCATGTTTGATCATGTTTGATCATGTTTGTCTGATCATGTTTGATCATGTTTGTTTGATCATGGTTGTTCATGTTTGATCATGTTTGATCATGTTTGTTCATGTTTGATCATGTTTGATCATGTTTTTTCATGTTTGATCATGTTTGTTTGATCATGTTTGTTCATGTTTGATCATGTTTGATCATGTTTGTTTGATCATGTTTGTTCCTATTTGATCATGTTTGATCATGTTTGTTTGATCATGTTTGTTCATGTTTGATCATGTTTGTTTGATCATGTTTGTTCATGTTTGATCATGTTTGATCATGTTTGTTTGATCATGTTTGTTTGATCATGGTTGTCCATATTTGATCATGTTTGATCATGTTTGATCATGTTTGATCATGTTTGTTTGATCATGTTTGATAATGTTTGTTTGATCATGGTTGTTCATGTTTGATCATGTTTGATCATGTTTTTTCATGTTTGACCATGTTTGATCATGTTTGTTTGTTCATGTTTGTTCATGTTTGATCATGTTTGATCATGTTTGTTTGATCATGTTTGTTTGATCATGGTTGTCCATATTTGATCATGGTTGATAATGTTTGATCATGGTTGATCATGTTTGATCATGTTTGATTATGTTTGTTTGATCATGTTTGTTCATGTTTGATCATGTTTGATTATGTTTGTTTGATCATGTTTGTTCATGTTTGATCATGTTTGATCATGTTTGTTTGATCATGTTTGTTTGATCATGGTTGTCCATATTTGATCATGTTTGATAATGTTTGATCATGTTTGATCATGTTTGTTTGATCGTGTTTGATCATGTTTGATCATGTTTGTTTGATCATGTTTGATCATGTTTGTTCATGTTTGATCATGTTTGATCATGTTTAATCATGTTTGTTCATGTTTGATCATGTTTAATCATGTTTGATCATGTTAATTCATGTTTGATCATGTTTGATCATGTTTGATCATGTTTGTTCATGTTTGTTCATGTTTGATCATGTTTGTTCATGTTTGATCATGTTTGATCATGTTTGATCATGTTTGTTCATGTTTGATCATGTTTGTTCATGTTTGATCATGTTTGATCATGTTTAATCACGTTTGTTCATATTTGATCATGTTTGTTCATGTTTGATCATGTTTGTTTGTTCATGTTTGTTCATGTTTGATCATGTTTGATCATGTTTGTTTGTTCATGTTTGTTCATGTTTGATCATGTTTGATCATGTTTGTTTGTTCATGTTTGATCATGTTTGTTCATGTTTGATCATGTTTGATCATGGTTGATCATGTTTGATCATGTTTGATCATGTTTGTTTGATCATGTTTGATCATGTTTGTTTGATCACGTTTGATCATGTTTGTTTGATCATGTTTGATCATGTTTGATCATGTTTGTTCATGTTTGATCATGTTTGATCATGTTTGTTTGTTCATGTTTGTTCATGTTTGATCATGTTTGATCATGTTTGTTTGTTCATGTTTGATCATGTTTGTTCATGTTTGATCATGTTTGATCATGGTTGATCATGTTTGATCATGTTTGATCATGTTTGTTTGATAATGTTTGATCATGTTTGTTTGATCATGTTTGATCATGTTTGTTTGATCATGTTTGATCATGTTTGATCATGTTTGTTCATGTCTGATCATGTTTGATCATGGTTGATCATGTTTGATCATGTTTTTTTGATCATGTTTGATCATGTTTGATCATGTTTGTCCATGTTTGATCATGTTTGATCATGTTTGATCATGGTTGATCATGTTTGATCATGGTTGATCATGTTTGTTCATGTTTGTTCATGTTTGATCATGTTTTTTCATGTTTGATCATGTTTGATCATGTTTGTTTGTTCATGTTTGTTCATGTTTGATCATGTTGGTTTGATCATGTTTGATCATGTTTGATCATGGTTGATCATGTTTGATCATGTTTGATCATGTTTGTTCATGTTTGATCATGTTTGATCATGTTTGTTCATGTTTAATCATGTTTGATCATGTTTGTTTGATCATGTTTGATCATGTTTAATCATGTTTGATCATGTTTGTTTGTTCATGTTTGATCATGTTTGATCATGGTTGATCATGTTTGATCATGTTTGTTTGATCATGGTTGATCATGTTTGATCATGTTTGTTCATGTTTGTTCATGTTTGATCATGTTTGTTCATGTTTGATCATGTTTGATCATGTTTGATCATGTTTGTTCATGTTTGTTCATGTTTGATCATGTTGGTTTGATCATGTTTGATCATGTTTGATCATGGTTGATCATGTTTGATCATGTTTGATCATGTTTGTTCATGTTTGATTATGTTTGATCATGTTTGTTCATGTTTAATCATGTTTGATCATGTTTGTTCATGTTTGATCATGTTTGATCATGTTTGTTTGATCATGTTTAATAATGTTTGATCATGTTTGTTTGATCATGTTTGATCATGTTTGATCATGTTTGTTCATGTTTAATCATGTTTGATCATGTTTGATCATGTTTGATCATGTTTGTTCATGTTTAATCATGTTTGATCATGTTTGTTTGATCATGTTTGTTCATGTTTGATCATGTTTGTTCATGTTTAATCATGTTTGTTCATGTTTGATCATGTTTGATCATGTTTAATCATGTTTAATCATGTTTGATCATGTTTGATCATGTTTGTTTAATCATGTTCGATCATGTTTGATCATGTTTGATCATGTTTAATCATGTTTGATGATGTTTGATCATGTTTCATTAATCATGTTTGATCATGTTTAATCATGTTTGATCATGTTTGATCATGTTTGTTTAATCATGTTTAATCATGTTTGATCATGTTTGATCATGTTTAATCATGTTTAATCATGTTTGATCATGTTTGATCATGTTTGTTTAATCATGTTTAATCATGTTTGATCATGTTTAATCATGTTTGTTCATGTTTGATCATGTTTGATCATGTTTGAACATGTTTAATCATGTTTGTTCATGTTTGTTCATGTTTAATCATGTTTGATCATGTTTGTTTGATCATGTTTGATCATGTTTGATCATGTTTGTTTATGCATGTTTGATCATGTTTGATCATGGTTGATCATGTTTGATCATGTTTGATCATGTTTGTTTGATCATGTTTGTTTGATCATGTTTGATCATGTTTGTTCATGTTTGATCATGTTTGTTCATGTTTAATCATGTTTGATCATGTTTGATCATGTTTAATCAAGTTTGTTTGATCATGTTTGTTTGATCATGTTTGATCATGTTTGTTCATGTTTGATCATGTTTGATCATGTTTGTTTGATCATGTTTGATCATGTTTGTTCATGTTTGATCATGTTTGATCATGTTTGTTCATGTTTAATCATGTTTGATCATGTTTGTTTGATCATGTTTGTTTGATCATGTTTAATCATGTTTGTTTGATCATGTTTGTTTGATCATGTTTGATCATGGTTGATCATGTTTGATCATGTTTGATCATGTTTGTTTGATCATGTTTGATCATGTTTGTTCATGTTTGATCATGTTTGATCATGTTTGTTCATGTTTGATCATGTTTGTAATGTTTGATCATGTTTGATCATGTTTGTTCATGTTTGATCATGTTTGATCATGTTTGTTCATGTTTGTTCATGTTTGATCATGTTTAATCATGGTTGATCATGTTAATTCATGTTTGATCATGTTTGATCATGTTTGATCATGTTTGTTCATGTTTGTTCATGTTTGATCATGTTTGTTCATGTTTGTTCATGTTTGATCATGTTTGATCATGTTTAATCATGTTTGTTCATGTTTGATCATGTTTGATCATGTTTGTTCATGTTTGATCATGTTTGAACATGTTTAATCATGTTTGTTCATGTTTGATCATGTTTGTTCATGTTTGATCATGTTTGTTTGTTCATGTTTGTTCATGTTTGATCATGTTTGATCATGTTTGTTTGTTCATGTTTGTTCATGTTTGATCATGTTTGATCATGTTTGTTTGTTCATGTTTGATCATGTTTGTTCATGTTTGATCATGTTTGATCATGGTTGATCATGTTTGATCATGTTTGATCATGTTTGTTTGATCATGTTTGATCATGTTTGTTTGATCACGTTTGATCATGTTTGTTTGATCATGTTTGATCATGTTTGATCATGTTTGTTCATGTTTGATCATGTTTGATCATGTTTGTTTGTTCATGTTTGTTCATGTTTGATCATGTTTGATCATGTTTGTTTGTTCATGTTTGATCATGTTTGTTCATGTTTGATCATGTTTGATCATGGTTGATCATGTTTGATCATGTTTGATCATGTTTGTTTGATCATGTTTGATCATGTTTGTTTGATCACGTTTGATCATGTTTGATCATGTTTGATCATGTTTGATCATGTTTGTTCATGTTTGATCATGTTTGATCATGTTTGTTTGATCATGTTTGATCATGTTTGATCATGTTTGTCCATGTTTGATCATGTTTGATCATGTTTGATCATGGTTGATCATGTTTGATCATGGTTGATCATGTTTGTTCATGTTTGTTCATGTTTGATCATGTTTTTTCATGTTTGATCATGTTTGATCATGTTTGTTTGTTCATGTTTGTTCATGTTTGATCATGTTTGTTTGTTCATGTTTGATCATGTTTGATCATGGTTGATCATGGTTGATCATGTTTGATCATGTTTGTTTGATCATGGTTGATCATGTTTGATCATGTTTGTTCATGTTTGTTCATGTTTGATCATGTTTGTTCATGTTTGATCATGTTTGATCATGTTTGATCATGTTTGTTCATGTTTGTTCATGTTTGATCATGTTGGTTTGATCATGTTTGATCATGTTTGATCATGGTTGATCATGTTTGATCATGTTTGATCATGTTTGTTCATGTTTGATCATGTTTGTTCATGTTTAATCATGTTTGATCATGTTTGTTTATGTTTGATCATGTTTGTTCATGTTTAATCATGTTTGATCATGTTTGTTTGATCATGTTTGTTCATGTTTGATCATGTTTGTTCATGTTTAATCATGTTTGTTCATGTTTGATCATGTTTGATCATGTTTAATCATGTTTAATCATGTTTGATCATGTTTGATCATGTTTGTTTAATCATGTTCGATCATGTTTGATCATGTTTGATCATGTTTAATCATGTTTGATCATGTTTGATCATGTTTGATTAATCATGTTTGATCATGTTTAATCATGTTTGATCATGTTTGATCATGTTTGTTTAATCATGTTCAATCATGTTTGATCATGTTTGATCATGTTTAATCATGTTTAATCATGTTTGATCATGTTTGATCATGTTTGTTTAATCATGTTTAATCATGTTTGATCATGTTTAATCATGTTTGTTCATGTTTGATCATGTTTGATCATGTTTGAACATGTTTAATCATGTTTGTTCATGTTTGGTCATGTTTGATCATGTTTGATCATGTTTGTTTGATCATGTTTGATCATGTTTGATCATGTTTGTTTATTCATATTTGATCATGTTTGATCTTGGTTGATCATGTTTGATCATGTTTGATCATGTTTGTTTGATCATGTTTGTTTGATCATGTTTGATCATGTTTGTTCATGTTTGATCATGTTTGTTCATGTTTAATCATGTTTGATCATGTTTGTTCATGTTTAATCATGTTTGATCATGTTTGTTCATGTTTGATCATGTTTGATCATGGTTGATCATGTTTGATCATGTTTGATCATGTTTGTTTGATCATGTTTGATCATGTTTGTTTGATCACGTTTGATCATGTTTGTTTGATCATGTTTGATCATGTTTGATCATGTTTGTTCATGTTTGATCATGTTTGATCATGTTTGTTTGTTCATGTTTGTTCATGTTTGATCATGTTTGATCATGTTTGTTTGTTCATGTTTGATCATGTTTGTTCATGTTTGATCATGTTTGATCATGGTTGATCATGTTTGATCATGTTTGATCATGTTTGTTTGATCATGTTTGATCATGTTTGTTTGATCACGTTTGATCACGTTTGATCATGTTTGATCATGTTTGTTCATGTTTGATCATGTTTGATCATGTTTGATCATGTTTGTTTGATCATGTTTGATCATGTTTGATCATGTTTGTCCATGTTTGATCATGTTTGATCATGTTTGATCATGGTTGATCATGTTTGATCATGGTTGATCATGTTTGTTCATGTTTGTTCATGTTTGATCATTTTTTTTCATGTTTGATCATGTTTGATCATGTTTGTTTGTTCATGTTTGTTCATGTTTGATCATGTTTGTTTGTTCATGTTTGATCATGTTTGATCATGGTTGATCATGGTTGATCATGTTTGATCATGTTTGTTTGATCATGGTTGATCATGTTTGATCATGTTTGTTCATGTTTGTTCATGTTTGATCATGTTTGTTCATGTTTGATCATGTTTGATCATGTTTGATCATGTTTGTTCATGTTTGTTCATGTTTGATCATGTTGGTTTGATCATGTTTGATCATGTTTGATCATGGTTGATCATGTTTGATCATGTTTGATCATGTTTGTTCATGTTTGATCATGTTTGTTCATGTTTAATCATGTTTGATCATGTTTGTTCATGTTTGATCATGTTTGATCATGTTTGTTCATGTTTAATCATGTTTGATCATGTTTGTTTATGTTTGATCATGTTTGTTCATGTTTAATCATGTTTGATCATGTTTGTTTGATCATGTTTGTTCATGTTTGATCATGTTTGTTCATATTTAATCATGTTTGTTCATGTTTGATCATGTTTGATCATGTTTAATCATGTTTAATCATGTTTGATCATGTTTGATCATGTTTGTTTAATCATGTTCGATCATGTTTGATCATGTTTGATCATGTTTAATCATGTTTGATCATGTTTGATCATGTTTGATTAATCATGTTTGATCATGTTTAATCATGTTTGATCATGTTTGATCATGTTTGTTTAATCATGTTCAATCATGTTTGATCATGTTTGATCATGTTTAATCATGTTTAATCATGTTTGATCATGTTTGATCATGTTTGTTTAATCATGTTTAATCATGTTTGATCATGTTTAATCATGTTTGTTCATGTTTGATCATGTTTGATCATGTTTGAACATGTTTAATCATGTTTGTTCATGTTTGGTCATGTTTGATCATGTTTGATCATGTTTGTTTGATCATGTTTGATCATGTTTGATCATGTTTGTTTATTCATATTTGATCATGTTTGATCTTGGTTGATCATGTTTGATCATGTTTGATCATGTTTGTTTGATCATGTTTGTTTGATCATGTTTGATCATGTTTGTTCATGTTTGATCATGTTTGTTCATGTTTAATCATGTTTGATCATGTTTGTTTGATCATGTTTGTTTGATCATGTTTAATCATGTTTGTTTGATCATGTTTGTTTGATCATGTTTGATCATGGTTGATCATGTTTGATCATGTTTGATCATGTTTGTTTGATCATGTTTGTTTGATCATGTTTGATCATGTTTGTTAATGTTTGATCATGTTTGATCATGTTTGTTCATGTTTAATCATGGTTGATCATGTTTGATCATGTTTGTTTGTTCATGTTTGATCATGTTTGATCATGTTTGTTTGATCATGTTTGTTTGATCATGTTTGATCATGTTTGTTCATGTTTGATCATGTTTGATCATGTTTGTTTGTTCATGTTTGTTCACGTTTGTTCATGTTTGATCATGTTTGTTTGTTCATGTTTGTTCATGTTTGATCATGTTTGTTTGTTCATGTTTGATCATGTTTGTTTGATCATGTTTGTTCATGTTTGATCATGTTTGTTCATGTTTGATCATGTTTGTTTGTTCATGTTTGATCATGTTTGATCATGTTTGTTTGATCATGTTTGTTTGATCATGTTTGATCATGTTTGTTTGATCATGTTTAATCATGTTTGATCATGTTTGTTTGTTCATGTTTGTTCACGTTTGATCATGTTTGTTCATGTTTGATCATGTTTGTTCATGTTTGATCATGTTTGATCATGTTTGTTTGTTCATGTTTGTTCATGTTTGTTTGTTCATGTTTGTTTGATCATGTTTGTTCATGTTTTTTCATGTTTGTTCATGTTTGATCATGTTTGTTTGTTCATGTTTGTTCATGTTTGTTCATGTTTGATCATGTTTGATCATGTTTGTTCACATTTGATCATGTTTGATCATGTTTGATCATGGTTGTTCACATTTGATCATGTTTGATCATGTTTATTTGTTCATGTTTGATCATGTTTGATCATGTTTGTTCATGTTTGATCATGTTTGTAATGTTTGATCATGTTTGATCATGTTTGTTCATGTTTGATCATGTTTGATCATGTTTAATCATGTTTGTTCATGTTTGATCATGTTTGATCATGTTTGATCATGTTTGTTCATGTTTGATCATGTTTGATCATGTTTGTTTGATCATGTTTAATAATGTTTGATCATGTTTGTTTGATCATGTTTGATCATGGTTGATCATGTTTGATCATGTTTGATCATGGTTGATCATGTTTGATCATGTTTGTTTGATCATGTTTAATAATGTTTGATCATGTTTGTTTGATCATGTTTGATCATGTTTGATCATGGTTGATCATGGTTGATCATGTTTGTTTGATCATGTTTAATAATGTTTGATCATGTTTGTTTGATCATGTTTGATCATGGTTGATCATGTTTGATCATGTTTGATCATGGTTGATCATGTTTGATCATGTTTGTTTGATCATGTTTAATAATGTTTGATCATGTTTGTTTGATCATGTTTGATCATGTTTGATCATGGTTGATCATGGTTGATCATGTTTGTTTGATCATGTTTAATAATGTTTGATCATGTTTGTTTGATCATGGTTGATCATGTTTGTTTGATCATGTTTAATAATGTTTGATCATGTTTGTTTGATCATGTTTGATCATGGTTGATCATGTTTGATCATGTTTGATCATGGTTGATCATGTTTGATCATGTTTGTTTGATCATGTTTAATAATGTTTGATCATGTTTGTTTGATCATGTTTGATCATGTTTGATCATGGTTGATCATGGTTGATCATGTTTGTTTGATCATGTTTAATAATGTTTGATCATGTTTGTTTGATCATGTTTGATCATGTTTGATCATGGTTGATCATGGTTGATCATGTTTGTTTGATCATGTTTAATAATGTTTGATCATGTTTGTTTGATCATGTTTAATAATGTTTGATCATGTTTGTTTGATCATGTTTGATCATGTTTGATCATGGTTGATCATGTTTGATCATGTTTGATCATGTTTAATCGTGGTTGATCATGTTTGTTTGATCATGTTTCATCATGTTTGATCATGGTTGATCATGTTTGATCATGTTTGTTTGATCATGTTTAATAATGTTTGATCATGTTTGTTTGATCATGTTTAATCATGTTTGATCATGTTTGATCATGTTTGTTTGTTCATGTTTGATCATGTTTGATCATGGTTGATCATGTTTGATCATGTTTGTTTGATCATGTTTAATAATGTTTGATCATGTTTGTTTGATCATGTTTGATCATGGTTGATCATGTTTGATCATGTTTGTTTGATCATGTTTAATAATGTTTGATCATGTTTGTTTGATCATGTTTGATCATGGTTGATCATGTTTGATCATGTTTGGTATTTTGAAGCCTTATAATTCTCCTTTAATAGTGAAACTGTTTTGCTCTGTAGTGATTGATCCTAACCCTGCTCCATGAATCGTCTTAATCATCTAGGCTGTATCAGGATAACATAAATTATGGATTTGAAGTTTTAGACCTGGCGTGTGTTCCTCCCACTCTGGTTCGGCTCTTTGGGTGGAGAGGATTTTGTGCCAAATCCTGAAGTTGATTTTATTTTCATGGATCGTTTATTGGCTTTGTTATTTAAAAGCCGAATTTCCCAGGGAGCTTGTGGAACTTAAATGTGGCAGCTTTAAAGGCAGACCCACCTGTGATGAGCTTTAACAGCAGAGTAATCCTGAAACTGTTAGATTTGTCAGTGAGCTCTGGTGTGGCTGTGAGCGCACAGAGCGAGGAGAGAGGAGGGATGCTCTACAGTAAATCCTGATTTTAACCTTTATGAGTAACTTTAAAGGAGGTGTCCGTGTATTAAAGGAGGTGTCCGTCTATTATGTCTCTGATTCTGCAGCTTATTTTATAGATGAATGTGTTTCTGTGGTAACGGAGCGCCGTGTGCGCTGCTGTGCGCGCCGTTTCCTCCATGATCGGTGCTCTGTTCTCTGATTCTGGTTCAATGAAAGACAGAAAATGCCTGAAAACTTACCGGGTCTGCCACAGAACGATCAACGAGACCAGCACGGGCATGAACCGGGAGCTCCATCGTCCTCTCATCGCTGAAGCGGGAAACGCTTTCACTGCGCGTAATGACACAGAAGATCGACACAAAGCGCCTTAGAGCGGCTGTAGGATCAGGATCCAGCAGGGAGGCAGCTGTCCGCACAAAGACACAAACATCAGGGTGCCCTCCTGGTTTTTATCCAAGCAGTTGATCCACGAGTCCTCGGAGCCAGTCCCTCTCCTCCGGAGTCTAGTCCCGCTCCTCCAGAGTCCAGACAAAGAGCTTCTGTTGGATGGTGAACAACGTGTCCGATCAATCACCGATGGATGCTGCCTACCTGACACCTACAGGTGTCCCCGGGGTTTCCGAGAGAGGCTGTGAGGATGAAGACGGTGAGGAAGAGGACGGCTGTCGCTGGAATGAGAGCAGCTCCGTGGTTACTGTCCGTCCATTGTGTCAGCTCCTCCAGCAGGGAATCCCCCACAGTTCAGTTCAGCACACACACACACACACACACACACACACACACACACAGTAACCTGGGAGCAGAGAGAGAGCGGAGAGCAGCTCCCTGCTGGATCTCGTGGACAAACACTGAAGCCCTAATGTTCTGTTGGTGCGTCCAGATGAATATGAACCATGCAGTCCTGTTCATCTGTTTGAATAAGGAGAAAAGAATGATGGACAGAATGTTCATTCATTACAACAACAGCAGATCTAGAGCAGAAAACCAACAGTGGAGACTGCAGGGTCTGGGTCTGGGTCTGAGGATCCTCCAACCAGCATTCACCACCAGGTTATAGCTATGTCTGTCAGATTTTACATTCCTTCAGTGAGTATTTCCTGCTGAGGTCTGATAGTTACTTCCAGTTCATCACGTTCTCAGCAGGGTTTGGCGTGAGCGTGCTACAGGAGCTGACCCGTTCATTCTCCAAACCATGAATGAAACCATGTGAGGCCGCTGGAGTCAGATTGTAATCTGGGAGGAACCGACTGTTCGGCTCTTACCGCTCCTCCGTGTGTAGGAACCTCAGAGCTGATGGTTGTCCAGATTCCGTGTCCGCCATCGGGCAGATCCATCCTGTGACGCTCCAATGGGGAACGTCTGTGGCTGGTCTGAAGACAGACCTAACCAATCAGCGTCATTTCAGGAGGTGGCGGCGGTGGCTAAAGGCGGGGTTTAGTTGTTGTGGAAGCTGGTGTAGCAGTTAGATGTAGCTAAAGTGTAGCAGCGGTTCTACCAGAGCGGAGCCACAGTTCTTTGTTTAAAAAAGAGTGAAGGACCATACTGAAGACTGTCTGTGATAACAAGATGCTGCAGAGGATGGGTTTGCTGTAGGTGGGCGGGGCTTAGTCATACTGTGAGCCCCTGTGACTGCTGGTGGAGCATGTAGCTCAGATGTAGCTACAATAGAAGTTGTATCCAAACTGGGACTAGTTTCTTTATTAAAACAAAACCAAACAGAGCATTTCATTGGCTGAGAAGAAAATGTGTGATGGTTATGGGCGGGGTTTATCTTGTATTGTAAGCCAATAATGACTGTCGCTGTTGAAGCTATGCTTGGATGTAGCTTTAGCAACAGTTTAAACACTCTGATATGAAAGAGGAGCAGAGAAGCACTCAGAGAGCTTTTCTTTGTGGGGAAGATGATTCTGCACTCCTCCCTCCACATAATAATGATAATAATAACAATAATAATAATAATAATAACAATAATAATAAAAATAATAATAACAACAACAACAATAATAATAATAACAAAATAATAATAATAATAATAACAATAATAATAAAAATAATAATAACAACAACAACAATAATAATAATAACAAAATAATAATAATAATAATAACAATAATAATAATAACAATAATAATAATAATAATAATAACAATAATAATAATAATAATAATGACAATAATAATAATAACAATAATAATAATAATAATAATAATAATAATAATAATAATAATGATAATAATAATAATATATAATAATGACAGTAATAGTAATAATGACAATAGTCATAATAATAATAATAATAATATAGCAATTATATTAATAATAACAATAATAAAAATAATGAAAATAATAGTTATAACAATAAGAAATAATAACAATAATAATAATAATCACAATAGTAATGCCAATAATGATAACAACAATAATAATAATAATTTTAACAGTAATAATAATAATAATAATAATATTAATAATAATTTTTAAGTAACAACAACAATAATAATAAATAAATAACAAAAATTTTAACAGTAATAGTAATAATAATAATAATAAATAATAATAACTTTAACAATAATAATAATTAATAATAATAATAATTTTAACAGTAACAACAACAACAATAATTATAATAATAATAAATAATAATAATAATTTTAACAGTAATAATAATAATAATAATAATAATAATAATTTTAACAGTAACAACAACAATAATAATAATAATAATAATAATAATAATGATAATATAATAATAATAATAATAAAAATAATAATAATAATAATAATTATAACAATTACAATAATAATAATAATAATAACAATAATAATAATAATAATAATAATAATAAAAATAATATTAACAATGATAATGATAATAATAATAAAAATAATAAAAATAATAATAATAATAATTATAACAATAACAATAATAATAATAACAATAATAATAATAATAATAATAACAATAATAATAATAATAATAATAATAATAATAATAAAATAATAATAACAATAATAATAATAATAATAACAATAATAACAACTAAAATAATAATAACAATAATAATAACAATAATAATAATAATAATAATAAAACTCGGAGTGTCTCCTAGATCCTCCTAAACTAAATACTAAAGTGTGGATAAAGATTCTGTGATTTTGTCTGCTGTCATCAAAGCTTCTAGTAATATTTTAACATTTTTTGTCACAATGAAAGTATCAGAAAATAAAAACAGCTGCAGGTGAACCTCATATGTACCATAGAGTGAAACAGGGCCTCAGCTACAGTAGGGCTGACTGTGAGCTTCAACCAAACTGTGTTTCATTTCAAATCTTGAGAAGAACTAAAGCTGAGATGATAGCCTCTCCAACCTTCCCTTCCTCAGCAAAATTCTCGATAAAGCAGCCGCTGCCCAAATCCAGCAGCACATGTCCAACCATGACCTCCATGTACCTCTACAATCTGGGTTTCACCAGAGCTCTGAGACCACCCTCATCAAACTAACCAACAAACTCCTCACAGCTGCAGATTCAGGACACATTAGTCTCCTCATCCTCCTGGAACTAACCACTGCCTTTGACACAATATCCACACCCTCCTGGACCACCTATCACACCCTCCTGGACCACCTATCACACCCTCCTGGACCACCTATCTAACCCTCCTGGACCACCTATCACACCCTCCTGGACCACCTATCTCACCCTCCTGGACCACCTATCTAACCCTCCTGGACCACCTATCTAACCCTCCTGGACCACCTATCTCACCCTCCTGGACCACCTATCTAACCCTCCTGGACCACCTATCTAACCCTCCTGGACCACCTATCACACCCTCCGGGACCACCTATCACACCCTCCTGGACCACCTATCACACCCTCCTGGACCACCTATCTCACCCTCTTGGACCACCTATCTAACCCTCCTGGACCACCTATCACACCCTCCTGGACCACCTATCTAACCCTCCTGGACCACCTATCACACCCTCCTGGACCACCTATCTAACCCTCCTGGACCACCTATCTAACCCTCCTGGACCACCTATCTCACCATATTGGACCACCTATCTCACCACATTGGACCACTTATCTAACCCTCCTGGACCAACCTATCTCACCCACCCTCCTGGACCACCTATCACACCCTCCTGGACCACCTATCTCACCCTCCTGGACCACCTATCTCACCCTCTTGGACCACCTATCTAACCCTCCTGGACCACCTATCACACCCTCCTGGACCACCTATCTAACCCTCCTGGACCACCTATCACACCCTCCTGGACCACCTATCTAACCCTCCTGGACCGTCTTTCTCACCATCCTGGACCACCTATCTCACCATATTGGACCACCTATCTCACCACATTGGACCACTTATCTCACCATCCTGGACAACCTATCTCACCATCCTGGACCCCCTATCTCATCCTCCTGGACCACCTATCTCACCATCCTGGACCACCTATCTCACCATATTGGACCACCTATCTCACCCTCCCGGACCACCTATCTCATCTTCCTGGACCACCTATCTCACCATATTGGACCACCTATCTCACCACATTGGACCACTTATCTCACCATCCTGGACAACCTATCTCACCATCCTGGACCCCCTATCTCATCCTCCTGGACCACCTATCTCACCATCCTGGACCACCTATCTCACCATATTGGACCACCTATCTCACCCTCCCGGACCACCTATCTCATCTTCCTGGACTACCTATCTCACCATATTGGACCACCTATCTCACCATGCTGGACCACCTATCTCACCATCCTGGACCCCCTATCTCACCATCCTGGACCACCTATCTCAATACCCTGGACCACCTATGACACCATCCTGGACCACCTATCTCTCCATATTGGACCACCTATCTCACCATCCTGGACCACCTATGTCACCACCTATCTCACCAGCCTGGACCACCTATCTCACCATCCTGGACCACCTATCTCACCATCCTGGACCACCTATCTGACCACCCTGGACCACTGTTCTCACCATATTGGACCACCAATCTCACCATCCTGGACCTATCTCAGCCTCCTGGACCACCTATCTCACCATATTGGACCACTTTTCTCACCAACTATCTCACCATATTGGACCACCTATCTCACCACATTGGACCACCTATCTCACCATCCTGGACCACCTATCTCACCATCCTGGACCCCCTATCTCACCCTCCTGGACCACCTATCTCACCCTCCTGGACCACCTATCTCATCCTCCTGGACCACCTATCTCACCCTCCTGGACCACCTATCTCACCCTCCTGGACCACCTATCTCACCATCCTGGATCACCTATCTCACCATATTGGACCACCTATCTCAACATATTGGACCACCTATCTCACCATATTGGACCACCTATCTCACCCTCCTGGACCACCTATCTCACCATCCTGGACCCCCTATCTCATCCTCCTGGACCACCTAACTCACCCTTCCTGGACTACCTATCTTACGATATTAGAACACCTATTTCACCATATTGGACCACCTTTCTCACCATTCTGGACCACCTATCTCACCATCCTGGACCCCCTATCTCACCATCCTGGACCACCTATCTCAATACCCTGGACCACCTATCTCACCCTCCTTGACCACCTATCTCTCCATATTGGACCACCTATCTCACCCTCCTGGACCACCTATCTCACCATCCTGGACCACCTATGTCACCACCTATCTCACCACCCTGGACCACCTATCTGACCATCCTGGACCACCTATCTCCCCACATTGGACCACCTATCTGACCACCCTGGACCACCGTTCTCACCATATTGGACCACAACTCTCACCATCCTGGACCACCTATCTCACCATCCTGGACCACCTATCTCACCATCCTGGACCGTCTTTCTCACCCTCCTGGACCACCTCTCTCACCATCCTGGACCACCTATCTCACCATATTGGACCACCTATCTCACCCTCCTGGACCACCTATCTCACCATCCTGGACCACCTATCTCACCATCCTGGACCACCTATCTCACCATATTGGACCAACTATCTCACCCTCCTGGACCACCTATCTCACCATCCTGGACCACCTATCTCACCATATTGGAACACCTATCTGACCATCCTGGACCACCTTTCTCACCACCTATCTCACCATATTGGACCACCTATCTCACCATCCTGGACCACCTATCTCAACATCCTGGACCCCCTATCTCACCATCCTGGACCACCTATCTCAATACCCTGGACCACCTATCTCACCATCCTGGACCACCTATCTCCCCACATTGGACCACCTATCTGACCACCCTGGACCACCGTTCTCACCATATTGGACCACCAATCTCACCATCCTGGACCACCTATCTCACCATCCTGGACCACCTATCTCACCATCCTGGACCTATCTCATCATCCTGGACCACCTATCTCAACATATTGGACCACCTTTCTCACCACCTATCTCACCATATTGGACCACCTATCTCACCATCCTGGACCACCTATCTCACCATCCTGGACCACCTATCTCACCATATTGGACCAACTATCTCACCCTCCTGGACCACCTATCTCACCATCCTGGACCACCTATCTCACCATATTGGAACACCTATCTGACCATCCTGGACCACCTTTCTCACCACCTATCTCACCATATTGGACCACCTATCTCACCATCCTGGACCACCTATCTCAACATCCTGGACCCCCTATCTCACCATCCTGGACCACCTATCTCAATACCCTGGACCACCTATCTCACCATCCTGGACCACCTATCTCCCCACATTGGACCACCTATCTGACCACCCTGGACCACCGTTCTCACCATATTGGACCACCAATCTCACCATCCTGGACCACCTATCTCACCATCCTGGACCACCTATCTCACCATCCTGGACCTATCTCATCATCCTGGACCACCTATCTCAACATATTGGACCACCTTTCTCACCACCTATCTCACCATATTGGACCACCTATCTCACCATATTGGACCACCTATCTCACCACCTATCTCACCATATTGGACCACCTATCTCACCATCCTGGACCCCCTATCTCACCATCCTGGACCACCTATCTCATCTTCCTGGACTACCTCTCTCACCATATTGGACCACCTATCTCACCATCCTGGACCACCTATCTCTCCATATTGGACCACCTATCTCACCCTCCTGGACCACCTATCTCACCATCCTGGACCACCTATGTCACCACCTATCTCACCACCCTGGACCACCTATCTCACCATCCTGGACCACCTATCTCACCACCCTGGACCACCTATCTGACCACCCTGGACCACTGTTCTCACCACCCTGGACCACCTATCTCACCCTCCTGGACCGTCTTTCTCACCACCCTGGACCACCTATCTCACCCTCCTGGACCGTCTTTCTCACCACCCTGGACCACCTGTCTCACCATCCTGGACCACCTATCTCCCCACATTGGACCACCTATCTGACCACCCTGGACCACCTATCTCACCATATTGGACCACCAATCTCACCATCCTGGACCACCTATCTCACCCTCCTGGACCACCTCTCTCACTATCCTGGACCACCTATCTCACCATATTGGACCACCTATCTCACCCTCCTGGACCACCTATCTCACCATCCTGGACCACCTATCTCACCATCCTGGACCACCTATCTCACCATCCTGGATCACCTATCTCATCCTCCTGGACCACCTATGTCATCCTGCTGGACCACCTATCTCATCCTCCTGGACCACCTATCCCTCATCCTGGTATCACTGGTACTGTTCTCTCCTGGTTTCACTTGAGCTCTCCCATAGAGGCTCCTCCCACTCATCCCCTGTCCCAGTTAACCAGGGCGTGCCTCAAAGCTCTGTTCCTGGACCTGCTTCCCCTCAGACAGATTGTCCACAATCACGGTCTCAACTTTCACTCCTATGCAGACTACACCCAACTCTACCTCAGCACCAAACCTTCCCCCCAGCTCCTCCCCCTCCCTGGTAAACCGCCTCCATGACACTAAAGCTTGGATGACATCTAACCAGCTCATGGTGGTGGCCTCCAAAGCACTGCTGCAGAAGGTTGGAGATCTCATGCTCTCTGAGGACAGGACCTCCAACCACCCATCCTCTGAGGTCCACAACCTGGGCATCATCCTGGACTCCACCCTCTCCTTCCAGTCTCACATAAAATCTGTAACCAAATCGGTTTTCTATCATCTCAGAACATCTCCAGACTCAGACCATCACTTCCAGACCCCGTTGCAGAAACCCTCATTCACTCCCTCATAACCTCCTGCCTGGACCACTGAAATGGAGTCCTGTCCGGGGTACCCAGCAAAACCCTGGACAGGCTCCAGTTTGTCCAAAACTCTGCTGCTAGACTTCTCACCTGTACTAAACCCTGGCAGCACATCACTCAGACCTTCATCCACCTTCACTGGCTCCCTATTAGGTCCTTCATCAACTACAAAATCTTCCTCCTCACATACAAATGCCCAGGCTCCTCAGTACCCCTCTGACCTCCATCCATGATACCATCTTGGGCCCTTCAGTCTTCAGACGCTGGCCTGCATTCCTTACCCAGAACCAAACTCTGTGGCCTCCAGTCTTCACTAAACTACCCTCACACTCATCCTATCATCACACAGTTGGTCTATCATGAGTTCTTGTAAACTTGGGTTCCTTGAAAGCTTCTTAAAATTCCAAGATGTTATTATTTTTATAGCAATGAACGTTTTAGCACGATAGACAGTCCTGGAGATTCTGGAGGACCTCTCTCCACTGGCGGTGATTCCATTT